>NC_047042.1:12875310-13182743 GCF_011762595.2 Tursiops truncatus
CAACCAGAATACTTGAAACAGAATTCCTTACTTGCCATCTCAATTCCCAGCCTAACATTTACTTTTAAACCCAATGTGTCATAGTTTCCCTCAACACTATTCTATTAGATCTCTTCTTGCAAAAATCAAGTTATCCATGTTGCCTAATTTAGTGGACATTTTTCAACCTTTATCTCATAACACTGCTCTACAGCACTGCCACCCATTTATCATTTTCCTGAAATTCTGTGTCTCTGATACCACACACTGTTTGTTCACCATCTCTCTGATTACTCTTGTTCTGTCTCCTTGGTAGGCTCCCCTTTCTTCACCCAGGTAACCCAGTGGTCCACCTGCAGCCCACTATTCTCACTTGTACCATGACCTCAGTCACTCTAAAAGTTGCAGCTACCATAAAGGTTTATGATTCCTAAGCCTGACTCCACCTCAAGTCCCTGCCCAGAATGTCAGATTCATATAGTCAACTTCTACTGACTGTCACCACTTGGCTGTACCAAACCCAATATGCCCCAAACAAAACTCATTTTATCCTCTGCCTGCCCCTCTTCCTGTATTTCTCTGTCTTAATTGGTAACTCTACAATCCACCCAGGTATATAGGCTGGAAATCTGGTACTTATTGTTTACTCCTTCAACTCCTCATCACCCAGAGCTAATAAGCACCATCAGATTCTGCAAATTTATCTCTTAATTACAACTCAGATGGGTCCCCTACTACGATGAACCTAATCTAAGTCTTCAGCATCTTTCACATGGAAGACTGAAACTAGCCCCCCTACCACCAGTTTTGTCTCCTAAAAGCATCTCCTTACCCATTCGAGAGGGATTTATCTGCAACACAAATAAACTATGTCAGTTAAATGCCTGAGACCTGTCAGTGTCTCTCTATCTTATAATATCATGCTTAAGCTCCTCAACATAGATTCCCCCAAATTTGGACCTTACCTCTCTGGCATCATCCCCTGTCTCACTTAATACTCTTCGTACACTGCAGGTAACAGCAATAGGATCCCCTATTTGCAGAACCCTCTACCTGAAATTCCTTTCTTCTCCCCCGCTACTCCCCCTACCCCTTCACAAACACCTTTTGCTGATTCATATACTTTAAGACTCAAGTCTCCCAGGTTTGGTTGTGTCCACCTCCGTATGTCCACAATAGCCTGTGTATTTCTATATTACTCATATCATAATGCAGTAGCTAAGAGAACCTGCTAATGATAGAGATCTGGATTCAAACCAATGCTCCAACATTTGTCAACATTCTTACCTAAAAAAATCATATAATGTCTTTAACACCTCATTTCCTTCATGTGTAAAATATTCACTTTACTGCTTTGTCAGTGAATTAGTGAGGTACAATGCTTAAGATATAAACTGGCACAAAGTAAGAACCCAATAAATTAGAATTTTAGTTGTTATTATCAATGTTTTTTGTTGATTTTAAAATCAGAACACCAAACTATGATGTGTGTTCAGTAATTCTTCAAAAGTCTTTCTTTTGCAAAGGAATCTTTATCAACTTAAGTTAGTCTTTTTAGTGTTCACAAATATCTCTCCCTTATAAAAAGAAATCATCTGGATAATTTAATAAAACAATAAAAAGAAAAAAAGTCTGACAATGACTTGCCAATGAAAAGATAGGGGAGCAGTAGTATTTCTCACAATAAATGAATATCTCAAACATATTTTTAAAGTTCTTACTTGGTGAAAACACATACTAAGAACTATAGATGACTTTCTGGGGAAGAAATTATCCCTTTTATTAAATTATTATGAATTATCCACACATGAACTAGGAGATCCTGCTTTTAGTCTACTTCAGAGCATGATAATGTGAAAAAATAAAATGTGATGTTCTAAAAGGACATCTGTTAATTTTTAAAATGTTAAAACATTCTGAATTTTGTTTTTCCAGTGATTTGTATTAAAATGGATTTCAATTCCAAAACCCAAATTTTCTCATTATATCTTAAGCCTGTCCATTACCCTAAGGAACATAAAATGCAATCTATTACTATAGTGCCCACCTGCCTGCTTCATTAAGTAATGCCTGTAATTACAGTATATTTTTCAGGAGTGTGTCAAGGAGGACCCAACAAATATATTCCAGGTGTGGACTCTACTCAGCAAACAACCAGATTCATTTTTATTTCGGTCTTAATATTGTGGTAATTTTTATTAGATTTCTACTTCGTTTTTCTACTTTCAGTTGAAAGCAGTGTGCAGGCATGTAGGGGACGAAACTCGGCACAATACCAACGGAGGCTTTTACAATTAGATGCGCCCAAACCCCTTTCTCCACCACATCTAGGAAGAGGGTACTTCTTTCTGTACCTGCCGCCAATTTCAATTCACCCACTGACAGGCTGTTTCCTTAGGCAATGAAAAAAACTCCTTAAGTCTCCTATTTCTCCTCTGTGAAATGGGGATAATAATATCCACCACAGAACGGTAACTCGCATAGTGCCTGGACACATTAATTTTTTTTTTTTTTTTTAGAACATAGATTTATTTATTTTTTTATTTATTTTTGCTGTGTTGGGTCTTCGTTTCTGTGCGAGGGCTTTCTCTAGTTGTGGCAAGCGGGGGCCACTCTTCATTGCGGTGCGCGGGCCTCTCACTATCGCGGCCCCTCTCCTTGCAGATCAGAGGCTCCAAACGCGCAGGCTCAGTAGTTGTGGCTCACGGGCCTAGCCGCTCCACGGCACGTGGGATCCTCCCAGAGCAGGGCCCGAACCCGTGTCCCCTGCATTAGCAGGCAGACTCCCAACCACTGCGCCACCAGGGAAGCCCTGGACACATTAATATTATCCCCTTCCACAACACTTACTGAGTGCAAGCAGGGTTCTAGGCACTTTATGTATATTAATTCCTCTAATCCTTTAACAGCCCCATGTGATAGGCACTATTATCATCCTCCTGTAGCAGATGAGAAGCCATCTGTCAATCACAGTTCTGATTATTTCACAAGACAACAGGACCAGATAAACAGGGATTAGCACTAACCACTCCAGGGGGTTCAGTAAGGGAAATAAAACCTAATGCCCTAGGAGAGCCACTGCATGGAATTAATTAACTTCCCTTCTATCAAACTGGAAAGTACTATCCACAGGAGAATTGACAAAAAATAGTAGCTCAAATAGTTTTTTGGGTTCCATTGCTTAGTAGAGGAGCCCCAATAGAGAAAAGGCAGTACAACCCTCAACCCTGTCAAACTGTTCTCTGCCTTCGCCTCTATGTTACCAACAGCCATATGTCCTATTTGCCCAAATTACAGAGCTCCGATTTCCTGTGGTAAAGAAATCAAACCTTAGAAGTCAGACAGGAACATTTGTTTTTGAAGGAAATGTGATACAAAATCTATGCTTAGGGACACAGTGCGATAATTTGTTGAGATATTAGTTAGCTTTTTGATTTTACTGCTACTGAATAACCCAAGAGAGAAGCAACATTGAGTAGTTCTTATTTTCTATTTCTCCTTCTACTCCACCCCTACCTTCTGAGAAGATGGCCAGACTTTCCGCACTCCCTTGCCACAGGTAGGCTGCAAGCCTCAAGCAGAAGTGGCCTGAAGAGAACCTCCCTTCCTTGCTAGAATTTTCCAAAAGGCTTGTGCTATGGAGACAAAAAGAAGCCACTGCATTTGGGGTGAGACTGGAGGATAAAGGTGGGGACAGGTGTGGCACAGCAGCAAGAGGAAGAAAAAGATTGCCCCCAGCTTAAGGGAGAGCTGGAGGTCTGTGGGACCTCCAGAGAAGGGACCCACAGCTTCCCCCTTGCAGACTTCCAGGAAGGAAGTTCGGTCTCCATAGGAAACAACAGCAAAGTGGCCCTACAAGCATGGCTCCATTCAGAGCACCTGAGTCCACCTGGGTCCCCACATACTAGGTCACACAATAATCCCAATACCATCAGATTCCAAGGGACTGGCTGGGGAGATAAAAGTATGTCCATTACGGGCTCAACCAAGGGGCTTTGGAAAGGGCGGGAAGGCTTTATTCACTCCGTGTGACTCTCACTGTCACAGTGAGTGAGAGCCGTGGATGCTAAAAACACTCTGCAGTGTACAGCACCACAAAAGCTGTTCCACCAGATGCTAGTACACTCTGTCGAGAGAAACTGGTAAACAACGGGCATCAAGGGGGAAACGGATTTGGACTAAAAGGCCAAGGACTGCCCTCGAGCACTGTTCTGTGCAACCCCCCGTGATCTCATCCACACAACTTTGGAAGAGAGGGGGTCCCCGCATGCCTGAGAATGAAATCCCTTCAAGCTGGTGGGATCGGAGCTCAGAGTTGGAATTAGGTTGACTGAAAAGAAATAAGTAATATGGCATTTCTTATACACTGGAGCTTAATGAGAAGACAAATATGACCCACAGATATTTCATTTTTAAGAATACAGTGTCAGGGACTTTCTGAAAGCATGATAAGCTCTCGCTCATCCTGTCTCCTGCACACTCCTGAAGATGCACTGCATTTTGCACTGTAATGGTTCTGAAGGTGACTTTCCAGACTGCATCTGTGTCCTAGTTCAATGAAGAAAAATCCAAGCCATCCTTCTCGTCCCTAAGAGAACATCCATATTTCTTTGTGCTGACTTTTTTATGAAAATGGAAGCAGTGATTATATTTTTAAGGTTTTATTTTTAAGCTATTTTATTTATAATCAATAAAATATGGTTAAGCATCTGTATATGCATCCATCCCACCTAACAATTGTTACATGTCAGGAGAAGATCGGCAAGAAAGGACTTTGGCAACACTATATAAAGTGACAAAAATTATTACTTCATGAGAAATGTCCACACATCACATTAAAAGTGAAGTAAACAGCCACATGCATTTTTTAAAAAATAGAATTAGAAAGAGATGTGAAGCATTTTCAACTTTTGTAGAAAAATTAGTTGGAAGAAAGGAATAAAACATCATTTATGTAGCACCTTCTCTGAAAGTGAAGAAAACCATTACAGGATATAATTAATCTTGAGACCTCTTTGCTAAAAAGAAAGAAGGGGCAACATGATCCCTTTTGGGAGAAGCAGCACAAATTCAGATTACTTGCCTAAGGCAGTGATTGGGGGAGATGGGGTCAAAATCCTACATGAAGATTAAGACGCTTGTGAAATCCCAGTCTCTTACAAGCACTACACCTTTTTAAAAGATAACACGCATTGAACACTATGTACAAGTCACGATGCTTTATTCTTTTTTATTTTTATTTTTATTGGAGTATGGTTGCTTTACAATGTGTTAGCCTCCACTGCACAACAAAATGAATCAGCCATACACATACAGATATCCCCTCCCTTTTGGACTTCCCTCCCATTTAGGTTACCACAGTGCATTAGGCAGAGTTCCCTGTGCTATACAGTATGTTTCCATCAGTTGTCTATTTTATACATAGCATCGATAATGTATATGTGTCAATCTGTCTCCCAATTCCTCCCTCCCCACCCCTTTCCCCCTTGGTATCCATACATTTGTTCTCTACATCTAGGTCTCTATTTCTGCTTTGCCAATAAGATCATCTATACCATTTTTCTAGATTCCACATATATGCATTAGCATACAGTATTTGCTTTTCTCTTTCTGACTTACTTCACTCTGTATGACAGTCTCTAGGTCCATCCATGTCTCTACAAATGACCCAATTTCGTTCCTTTTTATGGCTGAGTAATATTCCATTGTATATATGTGCCACATCTTCTTTATCCATTCATCTGTCGATGGACATTTAGGTTGGTTCCATGTCCTGGCTGTTGTAAATAGTGCTGCTATGAACATTGGGGTACATGTGCTTTCTTGAATCATGGTTTTCTCTGGATATGTGCCCAGTAGTGGGATTGCTGGGTCATATGGTAGTTCTATTTGTAGTTTTTTAAGGAACCTCCATACTGTTCTCCATAGTGGCTGTATCAATTTACATTCCCACCAACACTGTATGAGGATTCCCTTTTCTCCACACCCTCTCCAGCATTTATTGTTTGTAGATTTTTTGATGACAGCCATTTTGACCAGTGTGAGGTGATAACTCATTGTAGTTTTGATTTGCAGCATTTCTCCAATAATTAGTGATGTTGAGCATCTTTTCATACAAATCACTATGCTTTAAATACTCTTCTCACTTAAATCTTGCTGGAATCCAAAGAGACAGAGGTAATTTTCCTCATTTCACAATTGAAGAAACTGAGGGCAGTGACACTAAGTAGTTTACATGGGATCACCCAGCAAACAAGTACTGAGAGAATTCCAACCAGAGCTGCTGGACTCAAAGCCTATGCTCCCAGGCATGAGTCCTCCTTCTCTCTTTACCCCCACACAGTGAAGAGACTGTATGCATTTCAGAATTAATACTGATTATTCCTAGTAGCCATCAAGGACTCCGGCAGTGACCAAGCATGAACTGATAGGACATATTTTCAACTTCCTTGAAATGCTATGATCATGAAAAGAATCCTGGCTTTATCTTCCATGCTACTCAATACCCTTCCCCTATCATTAATACTAATCATGCCTTATTTTAAGGTATTACTTTTTTAACATGTCTTCCCTGTCAGACTATAAGACTCTTGAGGACAGAAAAAGTGTTCATCATCATTTACCGCTAGTCTCAACACCTAAGCACAGTGCCTGGCACAGAGTAGGCTCTCAATAAACTTGGTTGAATGAATGAATGAAGGTGCCAGGGCAGCCTTGTGAACTAAGGGAAGCACGGCACAGTGGTGGCACCTGGCTCAGTAAGACTTCATTGTCAACTGCTGGATCATGATTGACTTGTAGAGAATCTATGGTCAAAGGAGACAAAGCAAGAGCAGAGGTCAACAGTAACTAAAGCCCCACCTACCTACAAAGCCTTTGAAAACTCTTTACTAATGGCTACCCCTCCAACCTAGGCATGAAACTCTCACACTTGATTTCTCCATGTTTTGAACATCACACTTCCGTCTTTAAGTTGCATATATCCATCTTTGTATCACCAGCACACCATACAGCACCTACATACTCAACTTTTCTCTATCTTCTACCCAATGTACTTAGCATTGACCGACAGCTACTAATAGTTTATGCCCCTTTTTATAATGGCTCTCTTGTATCCATAGTTTTTATCCACAATCAAGCTGTAACTCATATCCCAAATTTATTTCCCACTATCCCTCCCTTCACCCATTTTAGTGTCATCTGAAGAGCACTATACCTGCTGATGCCCTGACAACTTTCTTGCCTTTGCTCATGCAGTATATTTTGCACCAAATGCCCTTCATTTTCACACCTGAGCCCAGTTCAACTATCATTTCCTCCAGGAAGGCTTCACAAACTCATTCCAAATGGACATAACCCTTTCCTCATCTCAATTCCCACATTTTATCTGTATTTTTTTGTTGACAGACATAACTTTACTCTGTAAATTCAGATACTGCTTTATATTCTCAACTAGATGGTAAGCTCCCTAAAGGCAAAGGCCAAACATCATTCACTTCTTTATCTTCCACATCAAGTGGAACAGGGCCTTCTACATAGTGGCTACTTTGTAACTATAAGTTGAGTGAATAAAGGAATGAATAAAAGGTTAAGTGCATTTTTTGTTCAGTTATTCTTAAGCCTTGAATCTGGCTTAACGAAAATAGCATTACTCATCCATACATCATAAATCCTAATTCAGTTTTTCTCATAAGCTAGCTACGAAATTCAGGCTGGTTACTCCACGGGTTCGAGTTTCCTCATCTGAAGAAAAGATGAACTACAGCTGATCTCTCAGGCCATTACCAATATGTAAAAATATGACAGTGGATAATTCCAAGCAGAGGAAACACAATTCCCCTTACCTTTGTCTAGTAAATTTCAGTCTTTCTTCAGAGTTCAACTCATCATCACTTCTACAGAGAAGTTTCCCTGATGACCAGGACTACATCAAATCCCGCCACGTAACGCTCATACAGCACCATAAACCTCCACTTTGCAGGATTTACCATACTTATCATTTTTGTTTCTATGATTATTTAATTAAAGTCTATACCTACTCATCCCCTGTATGTTCAATAAGATGAATGAATGAGTGTAATCTGTTTTAGATTATAAGGTTTTACAAAGTAAAAACATTTTTATCAGTAGTTCTCTTTGTAGTTATATAATCACATATGTTTCAGCACTTAAATATTTTCCAAAGATGATGGACAAAGCTAGGTGGTCACAACTTCAAAGAGTTAACATAGTTTTCAAAGAACCTAGCTTGTCATTTCATCAAAGTTTGTATGTTCAAAGAATATGGTCTCTGATAGACTTTTTTTTGGCCATGCTGAGTGGCATGTGGGAACTTACTTCCCCAACCAGGGATTGAGCCCGTGTCCCCTGCACTGGAAGCGTGGGGTCTTAACCACTGAACCACCAGGGAAGTCCCTCTGATAGGCTTATTTCTAAGTGGGAAATCTCTTTTGTTTTATTTCAGCTTTTTCTTATTTTTATCTGTACTTTTTTCTCTATTCAAAAGAAATTTATCTATAAAACAACTCATCCCATGTGTTTTCTTGGATCATTAGTTAGGTAAAAATACCAATTTAGAGATTCTTTTTATGATGTAGAAAGCAAGCCCCCTAATATGAGCAGGAAAAACAAGAATGTTTCTTTGTAAACAGCTACAATTTAATATTTGATTTTTTTAACCACAAACAGAAATTTAAAAGATTTAAGAATTAATAAAATATCAATGACATCATCTTTTTTTAACATCTTTATTGGAGTGTAATTGCTTTACAATGGTGTGTTAGTTTCTGCTTTAAAAACAAAGTGAATCAGCTATACATATACATATGTCCCCACATCTCTTCCCTCTTGCGTCTCCCTCCCTCCCACCCCCTATTCCACCCGTCTAGGTGGAATGACAACATCTTTTAACACTGCAAATCTTCAGTGTGAATAAGGAAAGTCTAAAACTTATCTTAATGATAAAACTAATCCAAGCAGTAGGAAATAAAATCTGAAATGCTTTCCTTGATATAAACATTTGAAACTTACTGGTTTATTTTTCTTTATCCCATGAATACTTTTGAATTAACACAAATACACTTGATTTAACAAGCTGTAACATTTTATACCTCTCTAACTCCACACAAACCATTATAGTTAGTACGATAATTATGAGTTAAAGGTATGACCTTAGACACAAAGCCAAAGCTTTCTATCTTCTTTCATGTGCTCCTTTCTGTACACTTGGGGGGTATTCCTTTCCATAAAAAGGAGAAATTGACTGACACATGACCTCTTCCTATCCAATAAAGTGGAGTGCCAATCCCTGAGAGTGATGTTCCCTGAAGGGATGACACAGTATGAGCCAAGCTCACTTCCACCTTAAAATAGATTTTCACTTTTTTAATCACATGTATAAACATGTGAAGGATAAACGTACAAGCAATAAAATTCTATTCCTGACAACATAATTCTGAAAGTCACTAGATCATGCAAGATTCTGAAAAACATATTCATTCTATCAGAAAAGCCACATGCTCTTAAAACAGGTTATATAGAGACATAGGAAAATAAATATACTAAAGAGCAGTGCTTATTTTTTCAAATAATTTAGGTGTTTTTTGAAAAATAAAAACAACACTATTAAATAAAAATTATCACTGTATGTCTTAATTATCACACTCAAGAAATTTTTAGAGTTATACAGACACCCACCCTTCCCCGATGGTAGGAACTACAATTACACCGGTTCTGCAGTCAGCAGCACTTGGCATGATGGGTTGGATGAGTAAGTTCATTGACTCCTTCTAAAATAACTGGCCAGGGCTTCCCTGGTGGCGCAGTGATTAAGAATCCACCTGCCAATGCAGGGGACACGGGTTCGAGCCCTGGTCCGGGAAGACCCCACATTCCGTGGAGCAACTAAGCCCGTGCACCACAACTACTGAGCCTGCGCTCTAGAGCCCACTAGCCACAACTACTGAGCCTGTGCTCTAGAGTCCACGAGCCACAACTACTGAGCACACGGGCCACAACTACTGAAGCCCACATACCTGAAGCCCATGCTCCACAGCAGGAGAGGCCACTGCAATGAGAGGCCCACGCACCACAACTAAGAGTAGCCCCCGCTCGCCACAACTAGAGAGAGCCTGCGTGCAGCAACGAAGACCCAACACACAGCCAAAAATTTTTAAAAATAAAATGAAATACTATAACTTTCCAATGAAAAAAATATAAAATACATATAAGCACAAATGACTGACATGAAAAAAGACCACTCATTGTTTGGTTACTTAAACAAAACTGACATTTTTCCAGATGTTATGAAGGTATATGGTTTGATGGGGTTTTTGTGTGTCCATTTGTTTGTGATTTTTAATGATTAGGATTTTTAGTACAGTGGGAGAGATGGGGGGATGATATGATATGGACTTGCCAATATATTCCGTATTAAAGTTTGTTTTGTTTTTTTTGGCTGCATCGGGTCTTAGTTGCAGCACGCGGGATCTTCGTTGAGGTGTGTGGGATCTTTCGTTGTGGCATGCAGCTTGCCTCTAGTTGTGGCATGTGGGTCTTCTCTCTCTAGCTGTGGCGCGCGGGCTCCAGGGTGCATGAGAATGTATTAAGTTTTATTATATCCATACTAGCTAGGATGGATCTAGGGTGTCTCCTAAGACATAGAAACAATCTCATCACACTGATTTGGAAATTACTGAATTCTGTATTTTTTTCTGAACAACCAGTCAACAAATATAGGGTTTTTTTTTTTTTTACAAAAGCAAAAATGGCAATGCTTTATAGCCGGTTTTCAAAAGAACTGTACTTTTAAAAAACAAAATTGTAAAGGTTTCATAATCACATTTTAATATTTTACCCGTGTGAACAAAAGATCAAAGTATTATAAGACTTGGGCAAAAAAGCCTAAGTAATACAACTCTCTTACAATATCCCTGCAAGAGTGAGCTAAAAATACAATTTACATATTACCAAAAGTTTCTTATTAATATTATTATTACTACTACTATTACTACTATTACTACCACAACTACTACTACTACTATTACAGCCCACCACATTCAGGAGTACACAGACCTGCAGCACAATACTATCATAAAAATCAAATTGACTCTTGGAGAAGCGAAGGATTCAATGAACCTAAAGAGGTAGAAGAAAATGGATTCTATTTCTCACTCTTCTCAACGCATTCTACTGTACTCCACCTACTGAGAATAGATATTAATACATCTTTCATGCAGATAGCACTGTTTCAGTAGCACAAACGAGGTGTGATCACAGTAAGTAACGGGGCTTACTAACTAATTATAAGCCAGAAAAGAAACGCTACACACTCATTTTTCTAAAACCAACATTTTCATTTAATAGACATTTACTAAAGTAAATTATTCTATATCATTTCAGGGGAAGACAGTAAAAAGAAAGAAGCGAGTCATGAAACCTCTACCCCAAAAACCTAATAAAATAAATACAAAAAAGGAAAAGAATCAAAAAAGGGGGAGAGAATGGAGTTGTAGAAACAAAGTTTTTGTATAATACTGAAACTAAGTTACTATTAACATGAACTAGATTTTTATAAGCTAAAATATTCATTGTAGCAGGATAACCACTAAGAAAATAACTCGAAAGAATATAACTTTTTAAGGAAGGAATTTAAATGGTACACTAGAAAGTATCTATTTAACAAAAGCCATATGTTTAGAAAACGCTTGTTCAACTAAGTCATTCAAATTCAGACTTTTTAAAAAAACACTGGACTTGTCACACCAGACTCATCTGCAGGCTGAATTCAGTCCATGAACCACTCTTTCAGTTTGTGACATCCCTGGTTCTGCGGAACTAGATTTTGCCCTTCCTTTAAGGCTTTCAAGTACTACTTCTCCCATTAAAATTGTGATGATCTCCTCAATCTGTATTAATACTTTGCCTCTGTCTCCACTTGATGGAAAGAAAAAGTAAAGAATATGGAGCCAGAAGATTTGGGATAAATCTATCTGCTCATCTATGATTTAAGGTAATTAATATCTCTGAACCTCAATGTTCTCATCTGTAAAATGAAGATAATAACACCTACCTCACAAGGTCATTTTGAAGGTTGGATCAGAAAATACATGTAAAAAGCACCATACAAATATTAATTCAGACTATAATTGCTGATTTTCCTCATCTTCATCCCAGAAAGTGGCTTTCACTCATGGGCGAGATTAATATTCCTCTTTTCTCAGTCCTATATGAGCACTTGCTCAATAAAGTGCCTGACGCACTATTAGTATTTTGCCTTATGGGTTTATATGCATCTCTAAGTATGGTGCCATGTAACTCTGTTGCTTCACTAAGAATTTCAAGTCTAACTTCACAGCAAAAAAAATAAGAAATGAAAAAATATTAACCAGAACATCTTTGTATTTGACCAGATAACAGATGGGGTCCTAGTTATATATGCCAATAACAGCAGACATAAAAAGAAAAAATTAATATAGCTATTCTGTACCTACCTTTATGAACTCTTTATGATAATTCAACTTGCAAATACTTTTTATCTATGGAGTATGTGAAACACCCTCACAGATTTCTATTATTCCTGTCATTGACTCATTTCTATTAAAACTGAGTTATCTTGTCAAAACTCCTGGAAATACTTTCCAAAATTAATTTGCCACAAACAGAATGAGTCAATCAGAGATAAATCACCTGTTTATCTCCGCTGTTACTTACAAAAATAAACTTGCACTCAACTTCCAATATCAAGGACAATCAGAAATACACATATATAGACAGAATAAAGCCCTCAGTATCTTCCTAATTTGAATTGAAGGACTTCCCTGTATTATATTCCTTCTTTAGGAGTACATACTCTCCCACTGAAAATTCTCACATGTCAAAATGAGTGTCCTAGGGCTTCCCTGGTGGTGCAGTGGTTGAGAGTCCACCTGTCGATGCAGGGGACGCGGGTTTGTGCCCCGGCCCACGAAGATCCCACACGCCGCGGAGCGGCTGGGCCCGTGAGCCATGGCTGCTGAGCCTGCACATCCGGAGCCTGTGCTCCGCAACAGGAGAGGCCACGACAGTGAGAGGCCCGCGTACTGCCAAAAAAAAAAAAAAAAAAAAAAAAGAGTGTCCTCAAATTATGAGGGTATTATTAACTTAAAAGTAATTTTTAAATATCATAATGCTCTTCAGGGATAAAAAAAATCTATAAAGCTTTAGGGCTACTTTTCACTGCTCTAAAATTGATATAAATCATTCTATTACAGCAAAGTGGAAAACCTATATTTCTAGAATCTTCAACTTCTCCATACAAAGTATAAGAAGGAAAAAAAAATGTAGCTTCCTAATTTAACTTTAAATCCCATCATCTAGGAATTTATACTATCATAGTTTTACTCCTTTGGACTTCACTGGTAGTAATTTTCACCTATGAATTCTCTGAAACTGTTTTGTAATAATTATTGCTATGACATACAATTAAACCACATGATATGTTTTTTATACACAGTATAATTTTTTTTTTTTTTTTTTTTTTTTTTTGCGGTACACGGGCCTCTTACTGTTGTGGCCTCTCCCGTTGCGGAGCACAAGCTCCGGACGCGCAGGTTCAGCGGCCATGGCTCACGGGCCCAGCCGCTCCGTGGGATGTGGGATCTTCCCGGACCGGGGCACGAACCCGTGTCCCCTGCATCAGCAGGCGGACTCTCAACCACTGCGCCACCAGGGAAGCCCCCTCCATATTCTTTATTGGGATCTCTTCTCACTCTAGGCCAGTGCTTAATATTCCTCTTTTCTCAGTCCTATATGAGCACTTGCTCAAACACTGCCCCAGGTCATCCTAGAGCAATTCAGTCAGAATTTCTGGGGACAGTTCTTAGGCATCAGGATTTTTTTTTTTTAAAGTTCTCCAAGTGATTCCAATGTGCAGTCAGGAAAGAAAACCCCTGCTGTTCATCCGCCCCCCCAATAATCTCATCCACTCAGTCATTTTAATTGTCATGTTTATTCCAATAACTTACAAATCTGTATCTCTAGTTCCCACCACCTTGGTCATTCAAAATAAAACCACCACTAAACCACAAAATAAAATTTCATTTTTTTAATCGACACAAAATTTTAAGATATGTTGAAGTTTAAATTATTTCTTTCTAGATTTTTCTGATTTTCTCTCTCTTTTTTGAGGGGTGAAGAACCTGTACTTTGTTCGTATCCCAAAAAACTGATTAGACTCCCTCCTGGGAAATTGGAACACGTGCTAGCACGCCTTTCCAAAACTGCAGACATCTGGCGGCAGGGGGTGGGGGGGGTCTCAATTCAGAGGTCCCGTAAGCACTAAAAAAATCAATATGCCTGCAAAAGAATTCATCATTTTCCCATGCCCCCAGACAAAACCTGCTCTTCCTCTCACCGAATGACTGGCAGCTAAAGTAAAAAACTTGGGAATCAAAATTTAATCCTCCATCTTTCACATCCTCACCCTCAGTTATTGGCCAAGTAATATAATTCTAACCCTTTAATAGATAATGAATCTGTTTGCTTTCTCTCCATCCCCACGGCCACTGTGTTCTGTTGCCTGGGGTACCGCAACACCCTCTGAACTGGTCTCCTTGCCCACAGTCTTTACTTGTTCCGCACTACTACCAAAATCATATTTCTAAACACAAATGTTTTTTGTGTACTTAAAACCTTTCAGAGGCTCCTTCCCACCCTTAGGATAGTGTCTGCATTTCACGACATGGTTTCCAAAGCCCTTAGAAACCTCTCCAGATGCTTTCACTGCTCCTGCTGCTGCTAGAACCATCCCCTCATCACTCATTCACCTCGCTTCAGCAGAGATTTCTTTCTTCGGGGAAATCTTCTCTCGTCTCCCAAAGCCAGGTTAGGTGCCCCTTCCACTCATGGTCATGTCACCACGCAATTACTCTGTTACCGCATCAGGCGCTAACTTGATTGTCTCCCCCGCTACAAGTGAGCGCCTCAGAAGCAGAGGCAATGTCTTATTCTTCATGATTGTCCATGCTTGGCACCTTGTAAGTGCTCAGTATTTGTTGAAATAAACAATGAATGAATAATAGCCCTTGTAGTCCTCGCAAATCTTATTATTGAAATCTGCATTTACCCTCTCCAAGCAACGTTAGGATTCAAGAAAAATAGTTGTTAAAAAGAAGTCTTGCTCACACATGCACAGCAGACCCACGCGCTATCCTGTGGATATTAAAAGGCTGGAGTTCTGCCCCTAGGTGCAGCAGAGACTAATGCAACACTGTAAAGCAATTATACTCCAATAAAGATGTAAAAAAAAAGGCTGGAGTTCATTCATCCAACATTTGTAAGTAGTTACTTTCACTCTGTCCATAATAAGCTTGTATTATGCAGTGTCAACAGTCACCTAGTCATCTTAAATTAAGAAATATTACAGTATGAAATCTGTCATTTAATATAAATAACAGCTACCATTACCATTCTGTAAGCACTGTGCTCAGCAGCTGACACATACTGTCTCATTTAATCTCCACAATCAAGCTCTGAAGCAGATCATTTTACAACTTCTCAGAGGAAGAAACCAAGGCTTGCGAAGGGTAAGCACCTAGACTACAACAATACGGTTAGGATGTGTTAGCCAGTATCCCACCCTTATAGCAGAAAAATAAACCGAACATGAAACTTGTACTTAATATTGCCATTTCATGTCCAATCTTGCTCTAGTAAGTGACAGAACACAAAGTTAAGGCTGCTGGGGTGAGAAACGCCTCCGAGTTGATAAATCAGTGTGTATCCATGGAACATAGCCCCATGCCAAAGAGGATGCTGAAAAGCTTACTGAGGATCCTGTGCCCAGCAAAATGGAGTTTGAGGCCCTGAGCAGGTACACCAGCCCAGTGAACCCGGCTGTCTTCCCCCATCTGACCGTGGTTGTTGGCCACTGGCATGTTCTTCACTGCCTGGTTCTTAGTTTATGAGGTCACCTCCACCAAATACACTTGCGATATCTACAGAGAGCTCCTCATAATCTTTGGTGGCCTCACTCTTCATGGGCTTTGGAGTCCTCTTCCCGCTGCTCTGGGTCGGCATCTATGTATGAGCTCCCAAGGGTCCCAACCAGGCGGCTTCACTGAATCCCTGCTTTTGCAAATTATTTATTTTACTATGCTGGAAGTGTCCCACCTGCTGCTCACAATAAAGGCAGATTTGTGACAAAAAAAAAAAAAAAAAGCTTACTGAGTTCTTTGAGTGCCATGTAAATGAGTTTGAAAATGTAGTATAAAATGTACCTCTGGGGCTTCCCTGGTGGCGCAGTGGTTGAGAGTCCGCCTGCCGATGCAGGAGACACGGGTTCGTGCCCCGGTCCGGGAAGATCCCACATGCCGCGGAGCGGCTGGGCCCGTGAGCCATGACCGCTGAGCCTGCGCGTCCGGGACTCTGTGCTCCGCAACGGGAGAGGCCACAACAGTGAGAGGCCCGCGTACCACAAAAAAAAAAAAAAAAAAAGTACCTCTGGTTAACAATCATATGTCCTACATTTACCATATCTTAGAGGCAAACCAGATTCCTGAAAGTCCAAATTAATTGGGGAGGGGGGTCTCTGGTTAAATAGTCTAGCATATTAAAATAGCTAAAATACACTGAGTTCACCCTCCTGAAAAATGCAATTAGCTACTAGCTTCTTTGGCTTGAAAACCTTGTCTTGTTGAAAATTCTTTCATTTTCTCCACATAACCTTTTAAAGGAATTTAATTATGAAATCCAACTGTAAAGAAACTTATTGAAATAGCCTGCAGATTGTTTTATTTGCTACACCTCCCTCACACCTTAATTAACCAAAATAATATTAGCTCTCCAGTTATTATTACATAAATTAGTAACCTGGCCAAAATGATTCCCAGCTACTAAACAGTTCATGCTCCTCGAGGCTAGCCTCTCTCTATTTTAATGGCTCTAAGATTAAACAATTCATTTTCATCTCACTGTCTTTAGGATCCCATATATTGTGTAAGATATACAGTAAATCTTTCATTCATCCAATAGACCTTTATAGGCTTATTATATGCCAGAAATTGTCTTCTACTTACTCAAAAAATACTTATTGAGCATCTATGTGCTGAGGATTTAATGGTAAACAAGATAGCCAGGGTTTCCTAACTTTGTATGCCAAGTCCTAAGGCAGGACCTAGACATCTGTATTTTTTGGTGTCTCTGAGATTTTACTAATTATCATAGATCAGCGATTGTCAGTAGCAAGGGTCAGCAAACAATGGCCTGAAGGCCAAATACAGCCTGCTGCCCATTTTCATAGGACCACAGAGAAGAATTATCTTTACATATTTACATGGTTTTTAAAAATCAAAAGAAAAATATTTCATAATAGATGAAAATTATACGAAACTCAAATTTCAGTGTACATAAGTTTTATTAGAACATGATCATCTGATTACATCTATGTCTGCTTTTGCACTACAAAAGTTTAGTTGTTGTCTAAATGTCCATTGGCAGATGAATGGATAGAGAAGATGTGGTATATCTATAATGGAATACTGCTCAGCCATGAAAAAGAATGAAATAATGCCATTTGCAGCAACATGGATGGACCTAGACATTGTCATACTAAGTGAAGTCAGTCAGACAGAGAAAGACAAATATCATATGATATCACTTATATGTGAAATCTAAAATATGATACAAATGAACTTATTTACAAAACAGAAACAGACTCACAGACATACAAAACAAATTTATGGTTACCAACGGCGAAAGGGGGTGGGAGAAGGATAAATTAGGAGTTTGGGATTAACAGCTACAAACTACTATATACAAACTACTATACATAAACAACAAGGTCCTACTGTATAGAAGAGGGAACTATATTCAATAACTTGTAATAAGCCATAATGAAAAAGAATATATACATATACATATATATATATATATATCTGAATCACTTTGTTGTACACCAGAAATTCACACAACATTGTAAATCAACTATACTTCAATAAAAAAATAAAATTAAAAAATTTATTGGTTGTGATAGAGGCCACATGTGGCTCTTTCACTCTCACTGCTTTGCACACCTGCTTGTTGTACTATGAATCACAGTGATGCAGTTATAACTTAACAGCATTTCAAATGTCATATGTATTACCTTACCATAATTTTTTTTATTACTAGTGCATACCCATCATACCAAAACAAGAGAAGTGTGCCATACTTTCAGCACATGCTGGAAGATGGACCATGCTGTTACTGAATTAGATGACAAAGCACTTTATTATTCAATGACACTCTATCTATACTAAAAGAATACAATATATGCCAGATTCATCACAGTATTCCCAACTCACAGAAAATCCAGTGGGCAGAAAATATTACAAAGTCAAAACAGGCTATCTCATCACAGCAGAATTTCTTCATCGAAGTAAAAAATAAATAAATAAATAACAATGAGACTGCAACCAAAGTGAGTTTGTAAGTGGTTCACTTGTTAGCCAAGCAAGGAAGGACATTTACCAATGGTAACTTAAGTCATGTTTGATTGCAGCAGCTGAAGCAAGGGGTCCAGAGAAAATAAACTTGTTTAGTCTTGGTAAGAACAGTTGTTCAAAGAGTTGAAGACACTGGGAGCAATATCAATATAGTCAATTTAAAATTGAGACAAATTATTTTGAGAGGTTTCCCTTGGCTTTGGTGAGATGACAGATGTCATGGGTACTGCTCAGTTGTTCTTTATACCAGGAGTCAATGCCAATTTTGAAGTGACTGAAAAATTAGCCTATATGAAAGGCTGCACAAAACAACTACAAACAAGAATATTCACACGAATTAAAAAAAAATAATTCAATACAACTTAAGTGGAATCTGCTAAGATGTGTTACAACTTAGGGTGGTAAAAATTATGTGTGGAGCAAAAAAAGACTTGGCTGGACAAAGTTACAGAGCTTGTAAAAATGTATGGTTAAAGCCTATGGTTATTCACTGTATTATTCATCAGGAATTCACTGAGGTTATTCACTGAGGAAAATATTTGAATCTCTCATGTGACATTAAACCAATAGTGTTAATAGTAATCTTCATCTGCTCTGTGAGCTTAACCATTGTTAGCCCTATGAAGTTTTCTCAGAAATAGAAGCTGAATAGCCTGACTCATTCTACCACACAGCAATTCTATGGCTTAACAGTATAAAGTTCTACTGTGACTTTTTTAAGCTCAGGGTCAGGAATGAGTCTTTTCTGAATTAAAAAAAACAAAAAAACAAAAACCCAACCCCCAACCACTACCATTGACCACTGAATAGCTTTGGAAATTAGCTTTTCCTGTGGACTTGATAATCTTTTTCAATGAATCTACCTAAAATTACAAGGCAAAATAGCACATACATGCCAAATTTTTATAACAGTAAAGTCATTTCAATGACAATTAATGTTAAGTCATTTCAATGAAAACTAATGTTGTTTGAATCAAAAGTAAGGTTGGGCTACTTTACATATTTCCCATGATGGCAAAGGTTAAAACAAATAGTGAGATTTCATCCCCACACAAATTTACAGCAGATATATTTTGTGAGCTCAAACTACAGCAATGTTTTTCAGACTTCGATGCAAGTGCAAAGGAAATTTCCATATTTCAAAATCCTTTTAACTGTGCAATTAAGGAGCTTCCACCTAACTTTCCATTCTACGTGATTAATCTGCAATATAATGACATGTAAAAGGAAAACATCAGGAGAAAAAAATCTAATAAATTCTATAAATGCCTTCCAGGCAATGAATATGCTCAATTAAAATCAGAAGCTTGCGGATTGATAGCACTATTCGGCAACACCTTACTGTGTGAAAAGACATTTTCAAAGATGAAATATGTAAATTCTTATCACAGGTCAGCATTAAGCGATAAACATTTACAATCAATTCTGATGACAGGGAACAATAACTTTGCACCCCAATTAAGTGAAATGTTATCCCCCCAAAATAATTATACTTTTCTCATTCGCAAATCTGTATTACCAAAAATACTGTTCTCAATTAGTATTATTTTAATCAAAATCTTGCGGAAATTTGTTTTTTCCCGTATCGTATAAGTACTTACATAGCATCTTCAACTTCACCTCTTGACCTCCAAAGTCTAAATTTGCTTTTTACCAAAAAAGTTGGCCAACCCTTGCTCAAGAGAGTTAGTGGTAAAGCACCCCACAATCTCCAAGGAGCAGTAACTATTTATATTTTCCAAAAGTAGAATAGGTTACAAAAGTATAAAAATAAAAAATGGTCACAGATTATAACTGCTATAAATTCAAAACTCTAAGTATAACCTTGACTAAAAGAGGAACAAGAGACAATATACCTCCTAAGACTCTTACGAAAAGATTCTGACACAGATTGTGACTTTAGGAATGATGAAGAAAGAACCTACTGAGGTTCAATGGGGCTCACAGCCTCCACAAAGACTCCAGGGTCCCACTCATGGTTGAAAATCCAGGGATTCCAAGTAACAAAGAGAAGTTAAGCAGAATCTAGTGGCCTGGAAATTAGGGTCCTCCCCATTTATGTGGGCACCATGCTCATCTCCTGGATTTATATGGAACTCAAAGGAGAAGGCAGGCACCAAAATAATGACTGAAATACAATTTACCAAGATGGGGTAAAGGTTCAGAGCCAAATCTGAGTTAATGTAAAAAAAAATTACATTTGTGGACAAGAGTCATAACTGCTATGTGGCATGGCCAACTTCCTAACCACGTGAGGATTGAATGGAATAAATTATGTATTTAACAAAGTGCCTGTCCCCAAAAGTCTTAGCTATTTATTAATATTCATCCAGCCTGCTTCTGGATAAATCTCCTGCTTCTACTCTCCTTTCTCATTTCTGCCTCCTGTGCTCCTTGTCATTCCGCAGAGTTGCCAATCATCTTTTACATTTCTGTGCGTCAGTACATAATGTT
This sequence comes from Tursiops truncatus, assembly GCF_011762595.2. Taxonomy (NCBI): domain Eukaryota; kingdom Metazoa; phylum Chordata; class Mammalia; order Artiodactyla; family Delphinidae; genus Tursiops; species Tursiops truncatus. The sequence goes on from NC_047042.1 coordinate 12,896,205, forward strand.
CCTTCTCCCTGAAATTAACATTTCTCCCTTATCTCCTAGTTATTTTACTTTACCCTTCAACCTCCATCCTTTCTCAGCCTGCTCTGCCCTGCTTGGTGCTCTGGACACTGAGCCAACGGGCTGCAGTCCCAGTTCCCTTGCCAGCTGACTTTTCATTAGGTTTAGCCAATGGGAGGCACCAATGGGAAGAGAAAGAGTTCACAGAATTTCTTCGCAGCTCCCTCATAGCTTAGGCACTGTACCTCTGGAAGTAGCCAGGTGTCTCCACGACTACAGCGTCAACCAGGCAGTGCCTCTTCTGCAGTTTCAGCTCTCACTGGGCTCCAAGAACTCTACTTCCTTCTTGTCCCTTTGGCCCTATGGAGAGATAATGGTCTCCCACTTTTCCTACCGCTTTATCTGTTCTTTGCCCTCTGCCTCACTGTTGTATGTAGTATCTCCATTTGAAGTATCACGGCTGAATTTGTCTTTTGCTGACCCTCTGATTGATAAATCTGCCTAGAGCATTCTTATTCAGCCTTCTGCATTCAGTTTGAATAGATGCACCTCTATGAAACCCTATTTGACAACATTTTCCCCAGGATGAGCTGGGTATTCCCTTGTTGGTTTTCTTCTCACACTTCCTTCATCACATTGTGATTGATTTTACATATCCCCAATAGACAGTCAGCTCCTTAAGAAACAGAATCATATCTTGTTTACTGATAAATCTCTGGCACCTTACATGTAGTATGGAGAAAGGATGAGAGGAAAAAACTGTAAATATCCTTATTTATCCTTTGACAGGGATCAAGGCAGAAGAGAGCTGGAAAATGTCCTAAAATAAGAAATATATCTATCAATAGAGCTACCCAGCCTGGTCTTATTTATTTTCCTCAATGTAGCTCTTTTTCTTTTTTTTCTTTTTTCTTTTTTAAAGATCTAATCGGCTCTATTAGGCAATTCATGAACTGGGCAGCATCTTATTTAGTAACTAGAAGGGTGTTCCCAGTGGTTGTACAAAGTGGAAGGTTTTTTTTAAAATTGAGGTATAGCTGATTTACAATAAGTTTCACGTGTACAACAGAGTGATTCACAATTTTTAAACATTATACTCCATTTATAGTTATTATAAAACATTGGCTATATTCCCTGTGCTGTACAATATATCCTTGTAACTTATTCATTTTATACATAGTACTTTGTACCTTAATTTCCTACCCCTATCCTCCCCTTCCCCCTTTCCTCTCCCCACTGGTAACCACTACTTTGTTTTATATATCTTTGAGTCGGTTTATGTTATGTTATATTCACTAGTTTATTTCATTTCTTAGATTCCACATATAAGTGATAACATATGGTATTTTTCTTTCTCTGCCTGACTTATTTCACCAAGCATAATGCCCTCCAAGTCCATCCATGTTATTGCAAATGGTAAAATTTCACAGAGTTGTGTATATACACATCTTATAACAGAGTAGTATTATATAACAGAGTATTCCATTGTGTATATACACATCTTATAACAGAGTAGTATTCCATTGTGTATATACACATCTTCTTTATCCATTCATCTACTGATGGATACTTAGGTTGCTTCCATATCTTAGCAATTGTAAATACCGCTGTTCTGAACACTGGGATGTTCATATTAGTGCTTTTGTTTTCTTCATATATATACCCAGGAGTGGAATTGCTGGATCATACAGTCTATTTTTATTTTTTTGAGGACCCTCCATACTGTTTTCCACAGTGGCTGCACCAATTTACCTTCCTACCAACAGTGTACAAGGGTTCCTTTTCCTCCACATTCTTGCCAACATTTGCAATTTGTGGTCTTTTTGGTGCCTGCCATTCTGACATGTGTGAGGTGATATCTCCTGGTAGTTTTGATTTGTATTTCTCTGATTATTAGTGATGTTGAGCATCTTTTCATGTGCCTGTTGGCCATCTGTATGTTTTCTTTGAGAAAATGTCTATTCAGGTCTTCTGTCCATTTTTTAATTGGGCTGTTCATTTTTTGGATATTGAGTTGTATAAGCTGTTTATATATTTTGGAGATTGATCCCTTGTCGGTTGCATCATTTGCAAATCTTTTTCCCATTCAGCAGGCCGTCTTTTTGTTTTGTCAAAGGTTTCCTTTGCTGTGCAAAAACTTTTAAGTTTAATTAGGTCCTATTTGCTTATTTTTGCTTTTCTTTCCTTTGCCTTAGGAAACAGATCCAAAAAAATATTGCTACGATTTACCTCAGAGTATTCTGCCTACGTTTTCTTCTAGAAGTTTTATGGTTTCCAGTCTTACATTTAGGTCTTTAATCTATTTTGAGTTTATTTTTGTATATGATGTGAGAAAAGGTCCTAATTTCATTCCTCCATGTGTAGCTTCCAGTTTTTCCAGCATGACTTATTGAAGAGACTGTCTTTTCTCCATTGTATACTCTGGCTTCCTTTGTTTGATTAATTGACCATAACTGTATGGGTTTATTTCTGGGCTCTCTATTCTGTTCCATTGATATATGTGTTTGGTTTTGTGCCAGTATCATACTGTTTTGGTTACTGTAGCTTTGTAATATAATCTGAAGTCAGGAAGAATGATATCTCCAGCTCTGTTTTCTTTCTCAAGATTATTTTGGCTATTTGGGGTCTTTTTTGTTTCCATACAAATCTTTAAATTATTTGTTCTAGTTCTTTGAAAAATGCTATTGATATTTTGATAGGGATTTCACTGAATCTGTAGACTGCCTTGGGTAGTATTGTTATTTTCACAATAATAATTCTTCTGATCCATGAATATGGTATATCTTTCCATCTGTGTGGCACTTTTTTCTAAAAATTCTTTCTCAGGATCTCAAAACAAATATAAAAATGAAAGCAGAAAATAGTGATAGACACCAAAAGAGCTTCAACAGGAGCCTGAGACAAACCTAGTATCTCCAATTTTGTCAGAAGTTAGTGACTGAAGTGGAAAAAAAGAGATGGGGAAAAAAGGATTCAGATGCATTCATGTTTGATATTGATGAAGCTGACGATAGTTATATTTCTTGTACTTAAGATGTTGTAATATTAAGACGAATTGATAGAAAATATCAAATTTTATATCATATGTGGCAAAAACAAAAAATCCAAGTCTATCAAAAAAAAAAAACCCTAACAAAATATATCTTGAAATGACTAAGATATAAAAGCAGAAAAACTGATACCAGTTTTGCTTAAAAACTGAGTTTATCTTTACTACAAGAGAAATTATCTTTACTATAAGAGTTATTTACTACAAGAATAAATATCTGAACCCAATTTCAGAAAACTGATATGGGTTTTTTGTTGTTGTTGTTTGAGTTTGTGTTTGTGTTTGTTTTGTTTTGTTTTTACCCATTCATTAGGTAGCCTTCAAGCTCAGTGTGTACACAAATTACCTAGGGATCTTATTACAATGAAGACTGATTCACTAAGTGTGAGATGGGATCTGAGACCCTGCACGTCCATCAAGCTCCCAGGTGAGACCTATGTTGCTGGTCTGTTAGCACACTTAGACTACTCAGACGAATCCTTATGAAAAAATGATCTGTTCCTGTTCTTATGGTTTCATTTTAAAAATGTTTCCCAAGGCTTGGCTGCATCAGAATCACCTGGCAGCTTGGGAAACCATAGATTCTTGTATCTTGACTGTGGTGGTAGTACATATGTGGTAACATTGCGCAGAACTAAAGACATACACATAAGTGCATGTAAAAATAGTAAAATTGGATCTCTGCGTTATTTCTTCCAAGTGCATGTGAATCTACAATTATCTCATAACAACAACAACAAAAAAAACAGTAAATCCCCCATAAAACACAGATTGCTAGGCTCTATCCCCAGAGTTTCTGATTCAATAGATCTGGGATGGTGCCTGATAATTCACATTTCTAACAAGTTGCCAGGTGATGCAGCAAGTCTAGAGACTACACTTTGAAAACCACTGATGACAAATAATGGTTTTCTTCTCTGGCTGCACATTACGATCACCTGGGGAACTTTTTAAAAACTCTCAACACCCCGTCCCATCATAGAACAATGAAATAATAATTTCTGGGCATGAAACTTGAGTATTAATATTTTAAAAAGGCTTCTTGGATGATTTCAATGTGAAGCTAAGACTGAGAACCACTAATATAAAAATTTAAATCTCCATTTCCTCAATCATAATCCCTGTCATTTCTGAAAGAGGTACAAGTGTAGCAAATTTTTCATAGGTTTAAAAAATAAAGACAGAGGGCTTCCCTGGTGGCGTAGTGGTTGAGAGTCCGCCTGCCGATGCAGGGGACACGGGTTCGTGCCCCGGTCCGGGAAGATCCCACATGCTGCGGAGCGGTTGGGCCTGTGAGCCATGGCCGCTGAGCCTGCGCATCCGGAGCCTGTGCTCCGCAACGGGAGAGGCCACAACAGTGAGAAGCCCACGTACCGCAAAAAAATAAATAAATAAAGACAGAAAATAAAAGATGAGTTGACAAAGCTGCCATTAAATAGAACGACGTTTTCATCCCAAACTCTAAATGTGATGTCAGCTAGTCATTAAAAACTGCTTACAAATGTTTTGTTAACAAAATTAAGAGGTTTTCTAAAAACAGCATGTGGAACTCTGATCACAGTTATTACCTAACTCAAAAGGGTGTTATGTGAATTAACAAGATAATGCTTATAAAGGCTTGGAGAATCTCAGAAGGATAGTGAAGAAAATACAATCACACTATTATTAGTACATTATGCTGAATTCCAAAATAAAGCTAATAATCCATTCAAGGAAACAGTAACACAATTTGTTTACTTTTTAAAAGGGGGTAAATAAACATATATATTTTCATGTGGAATCATAAAAATTTGACCAAAAGAGATAAATTATTGTCATATTTCAGGATGGAAAATACTTTTTAAGCATAAAAATAAAAAAGGTCAAAAAAGAAAAATTATCAAATTTAATATCTATACATAACATTTTGTACATTACAAACCTAAATAGAATTTTAAAACAGACTGGGAAAGAGTAGTTACAACAACTGTAAGATGGACATGATATTGTCAACCTGCAAAAAGCTCATAAGAAGACTCACACCACAACAAAGAACACAGGTAATTCATTACTTATTTAATAAATGAGAAAAACATTCATAATCACTAATAAGGTGACAAATGAAAATAAAACAATAATGAGTATGATTCACCTACCAGATAGGCAAAGATTTTTTTAAACGATGTATAACTTATAAGAAAGAAGTTGACATGAAAAGTATTAGCTGTTACTCTTCCTAGATCCCCATTTAAATGGATTTATTTATTTATTTAGTCATTAATTTTTATATATTAGAAATCATTTTAAAAAGAAGAATAAGGACAGTACTGGAATAAAGGACACTGGAAGAGAAATGTTAAGGATTTTCTGCCAAGTATATTCTAAATGAACCAAAATAAATGAAATCACTGGAGATCCACTGAAAACTCACAACTTGAAAACAACATTGATAAAAATATAAGAAGATCTTGTTAAGGAATGAGATGATGATACAACAGGTGGGGAGCAAGGGGCACAGCTTTCATTTGCAACTAAGAATAAGCAATATTTGAAAGCAGGGCTTGGGGAGGAAGCCCCAGAATTTGTGCACTGACACCATCAAACAAAAAGAAGAAAAGGAACAAGAATGAAATTGAAGAGACATAATAAATAAGGAAGACAGACAGAGACCCAAAATAAAGATAATTTGGTATTTCTAAAAATAGATAAAAAGATAATGGAAGTTCACCTTCCTAATTTTAAAAAATTGTAAATTTAAAAGACTCAAACACTGATAAATGAAGACCATCCTAAAAATATTCTGCTACAAATTTTAAGAAAAAGAAATCACCATTTTGATAAAGATGAGATTCTTAAAAAAAAGAACCTGAGTTAAATTGAAGTAAGAAAAAGAGGATCAATCATCAAACACACAAAATTAGAGAGACCTGGTGACAGAGGTGATTCATAAAACAAGAGAAAACATATTTAGAGCAATGATCATTAATTAAGCCAAATACCTGAATAGACAAATAACTATTAGAAACTAAAACTTACCCCCAAGAAAAGGCACTGCAACCAGATAGTTTTTTGAAAAGATTTCTTTTATCAACATTCAAAGAAAATATACTTCTTCTGTTACATAAAGAAGTACAACTTCAACACTGCTAAGAGACTAGCTCTTAATGTACTCACTACAAAAAAGAATGATAATTATGTGACATCATAGAGGTGTTAGCTAACACTAACTATGGTGGTGATCTCATTGCAATACATAAATTCATCAAATCAACACATCATACCCCTTATATGTAAATTATATCTAAATATATAAATAATTTAAAAAGAAGATAAAAAAGAAATTCAAAACAATAAAAATGGAAGAGTGCCTAATTTGATCCCAAAATCTAGCACTGCCCTCATACTACAACCTACTACAACCTAAAACACAATAAAGAAAACTAATGACTCTTAGAAAAACATGTAAAAAATTTAAGCACAATGCTACCAAATTAGATAAGCAGCTTTTAAAAAGAAAAATAAACTGTGATTGAAGACACCTGGTCCCAGAAATATTTGAATAACTCAATATTAAGAAATCTATTATACTAATACATTAATCACTAAGTGAGAGAGAAAATTCTTGCAAAACAATGTATATGTTTAATGCAATTCCTAATTAAACATTAAAGGGATTTTTTCACTCGAAAAAAATAATTTTACCTATTTTGAAAGAAGTCACCAACAAAAATATCAAAGTAAAAGATAAAAAGGAAAAACAAGGGGTAGATGTTCGCCATAGAATGTTAGAGCACATTATGAGTCACAGAGTAACACAGATTTGAGAGGAGATAAGAGTACAGAGAATAGAGAGGTCAGAAAAAAGTCCAACATATGTAAATTTAATATATGATAAAATTAACACTTTGAGCAGTGGACAAAGAATAAACTGTTTAATTAAATATTCTGAAATAATTAATATATTATTAAGAGAGAAAAAATTGTTAAAATTTACTTCATATTACATACCAAAATAAATTATAGATGAATTTTAAACTCAAAAAATGGGAAAACAAAAGTATATCTGTAATGGGAAAAAATTAATTACTCTAAAAATATAAATTTTAAAGAAAAGTGATAGATTTGATTACATTTTAAAAAATCAAAATATTCTACATAAATTAAACCACCACAAACAAAATTCACATGCAAATAACATCAGAAAAATATTACAACTGTATATCAAAAGATTAATACCCTCAACGTATGAAAAGTTTTACAAATCAATAAGAAATTAACTCCACAAATGGTTAACTGAACAAAAAATGCAAATGAATTCACTAGTCAATCACCAACAGAAAAATCACAGCATAGAGAAAGCAGAGCAGGTAAACCTCTAGGGTTGGGCTAGAGTATGGCACAGTCACAAACAGCAAGTGCTGACAACAGCTAGAAACAGTGTGACAGGACACTAAGAACTGAAACAGGAAAGATAAGCAGAGGACAAATCCCTTCTATGACATTTTAAGGAGTTTACATTTAAACTCAAGTGATAAAGATGTGCCATTGATGCTTTTCAATGAGATCAGGGACAATAATCAAATACAAAAATCAAATCCATACAAACTTTTAGAAAAACCCATTGGGTAATTTCCATCTTTTATTTTCTAAAAAATCTTTGACAGAGTTATACACATGCCTATTCAACACAGCCTCATTTTTAACACATGGGACATTAAAAATCATGTTTTTGAAGGATCCTTAATATGACAGATGTACCAGATAAAGAAAAACTGAAGATATATTTACATTTATATGCATATACATATATATACATATACACATCTCTACAAATCTAGGAATACAAATAAACACACAGATAGATATACACATTATACAGAAACAGATGCACACATACATAAAAAAGAGAAAGACCTGACTGGAAAAAAATGCACACAAATTTTAGTAGTAGTTATATTATCTCTTGAATGGCGGATTTCAACTAATTTTTCTTCTTTAATTTTATTATCTATAAAAAATTAACGTTATCAAAAGGGTCTACAACATATAATCAAATATTTATAAAAGTCTAAGTACAGCCTATGAGGTAGATGCTATTTTACATCACTCTTACAGCTGAGAAGCTGAGGCACAGAGAAGTTACATAACTTTCTCACTGTCATACAACCAGAAAATTGTGGAACCTAAATTCAAACCTAGACAATCTGGCTACATAGTCTGCCTTTAACCACTACCCTATCATTCTTTTCTCTATGTTAGGAATGAAAACAAAAAACAAAACAATGAGTACAACAAAGTTGTTCTTTTTTAATTATGAGACAATATGCTTAACTTTATGACAATAAATTAGAGTACTTAGAATACAAGGGCAAAGTTCTAGGAAAAATATAACTCAATAAAATTGACTTAAAAAGAAATAGAAAGTTTGTATAGATCTTTAACCAAAAAATAAGTCTGTAACTTAAAATCCATCCATCCAAAAACCATTAAGCCCATATGGTCTAACAGATTGTTTCCACCAAACTTTTAATACTCAGATAATTCTAACCTTCTAGAGAAAAGAAAAGTAATGGATAGTCCCTATCTCATTTTATGAGACTTACATAATAACATAAAAACCAAAACCAGACAAGAACAATATGAGAGAAGAAAATTCTGAGCCAGCTTACTTATGAAAATTGATGTAAAAATCCTATATGAAACTCTAGAAAAATAAATTGATAAGTGTGGAAAAACAATACATTATTACCAATGGGTTCTCCTGGGAATGCAAAGATGATGTGATATTAGAAAATCTATTTATATAATTCAGTTTCTAGCAATATCAGGCAAAGTTGAAGATACACACACCTATGACCCAGAAATTCTACTCTCAGTTATAGATTTCAGAGAATTTCAGACATATGAACAACAAAAATAATATATAGGAATGCTCATAGCAATGTTAAAAGTAAAAAAATGGGAAACAATACATGCATCTTTCAACAGGTGAATGGTTAACAAATCATGTCATACTGAAGGAATGGAATAATGCAAGGCATGAAAAATGCATGTATTATAACTACATGTATTAATACAGATAAAACTCATAAAAATTAGGTTGAAAGAAAAGAAGGCAATTTTCAGAATGCTGTATCAGTACATTATTTATGTAAGTTTTAAAAATATGTGAAACAGTACTAGATAGTCTATAAAGATGTATACCTATGTAATACAAGGATAAAAGTATTCATGATATTGATAACACCAGACTTAGGATGGTGTTCATCCCTCTATGGCAGAGGAAAGGGAATGAGAGGTCACCTGGATGCATTCTTCCATCCATGCTTTGTACACACCCAGTCGTGGAATGCTCAAGCCCTCTCCTCCCCATTCTCCCTTCTTCACCTAGCAAACTCTACTCAGTCTTCAAGGTTAAGATCAAATTTTATTTCCTATTGGAAGCCTTTTCTGACTCCCTGAGTTACTTGCTCTTCTGGGCTCCCACAGTTCTCTGTACAAATCACAATTAAAGCAGTAATCACATAAATTATTTGTATATCAAAATTCTGTCTTCCCTGCTATGGCTCCTTAAATGAATTCTGGAGGATACCACTAAAAGAAATTCAATTAAATTCAGCAAATACCTCGTTAGAGCCAAGTACTATGAGCCTAATCCTTGGCTGGTGCTATGTTGCTAAACACATTATATGGTTCCTGCCTTCAAAAAGGTTACATTTACAAAAGAGGGGGGGAAAAAGGACAAAACAATATATATAAAACTTTTAGAGAACTATGCAATCAATCAAACACTACTGTGTATTATGTAAAGAGGAAAGAGAAATTTTGGGGGGTCATGAAGGAAGTGGAATTCAAGCCGGAACTCCGAGAAAGGAAAAGGCCAATTGAGAAATATAGAGTGATGGTGACTGGGTCTTTGGAGACACCTTACAACCAGGGTCAGCTAATTTTTCGGTAAAGGGCTCATTGTAAATATTTTCAGCTTTGCAGGGCATACAGTCTCTGCCAAGACTCTTCTGTTATAGGACAATAGTAGACGTAGATAATACATAATCAAAGGAGTGTGACTACGATTTCATAAAACTTTATTTATTAACACTAAAATTTAAGCTTCACATAATTTTCATGAATTACAAAATTTTTTTCTTCATTTGATTTTTCTTAACTATTTCAAAATGTAAAAACTATTCTTGGGTTTCCCTGTGGCCCAGTGGTTAAGAATCTGCCTGCCAATGCAGGGGACATGGGTTACAGCCCTGGTCCGGGAAGATCCCACATGCCGCGGAGCAACTAAACCCATGTGCCACAACTACTTAGCCTGTGCTCTAGAGCCCGCAAGTCACAACTGCTGAAGCCCATGCGCCTAGAGCCCGTGCTCCGCAACAAGAGAAGCAACCGCAGTGAGAAGCCCGTGCACCGCATGGAAGAGTAGCCCCCGCTCGCCACAACTAGAGAAAGCCCGCGTGCAGCAATGAAGACCCAATGCAGCCAAAAATAAATAAATAAAATCAATAAATTTATTTTTTTTAAAAAAACTATGCTTAGCTCACATGCCACATAAAATCAGGCACAGGATGGATTTGGCCCATGGGCCATGGTTTGCCAACCCCTGCTCTAAAGGACTAGCAGCTGCAATACAGAAAATAAAATAAATCAGCCTGAGGGTGGGATCAGTATTAAAAACTGGTAATGGATGCTAAACTAGGGAAGGTGAAGATAGGCCTGCATAGTAAGGGCCTTACAAATATCAAGGTAAAATAAACATACTAATAAATAATGCAAACAGAAATATCAATGAGGCTAAGTTCTATGAAGTCATGTGGGTAGAAATACATCCCACCTTATATTCCTCATCTTCATCCATAAAATAAGAGGTTCTGAATGAGTGATCTCTCAAGTCCCCTTTCTTCTCTGTTACTCTGTTGCCTACAAATCACAAGAAAGGTAGCTTTCAACTAAGTATAACGTCCTTAGTGACAATTAGAGCTGTTCAGAAATTAAATTGTCTCCCCTGTAAGAAGCTAGTTCCTTGTAGCTGAGTTGGAGAGAAGACAGATCAACATCTTCCTATACCAAGTTAGAGCCTGAATGATTTGGTCCAACCAGGAGACTCTACTTCCATCATGTCCCCCCTGATACTACCTTCAGGGCTTGCCACGGACCACCGTACTAGGCAATTTCACATATATTCAATTTGGTCCTCATAAAAATCCTTTAAAGATTGAGTCAGGATTTGAAACTAGGTCTTTCTCATACAATCAAAACCAAAAGAATGCAGAGGCACAATGGTTTTGCTTCAAGTGCACCTTTGGTTTCACAACCTTCCAACATTCGCTGGCCTATTCAGAAGGATGCAACTATTGATACAAGGACTCCAAATTCCTTTCCTGGTCCCTAAAGGAAAGCAGGTTTCTAAATACTTCAGAGCCCACAGTTTTACAAGTTTAGTTTGGTTTCTTTTTGCCTAAATTGGTAGCACTGCTTACATTACTGAGCCTCCCTGCCACTTTCTTGTCCACTTACATGATCTTTCAAAAGCTTATTCCTGTTGAGCTATCATTTCACTAGCCAAAGGAGCTTAGTCCTGCACCCTCGGGTATTTCATTGTGTACATACTCTTCTAGATGATCTATAAATATGTATAATAACGAAGTCCAGCCGAAATCCCTGGAGGCACCCCACTGTTTACATGTCTCCATCAACAGCAGGCTCATACACCCTACGTTTTGTTCCCTCTGTTGATACCTATGTGTGACAAAATCTTCCTCCTAATACCATGGTAACACAATTTGGAATAGCTTTGTTGTGAAACTTTGTAACGGACTCCTTGAAAGTCTAAACAAATTACATTTGTTGTTTTTTCCCTGGTGCTTATTCCTCTTCAAACAATCCAGCATGTCATGGAAAACAGACTACTTTCCTCCATTCATTACACCAAGTAGTCAATGATCCTACCACTTTTGAAGTCCATCAGTATGAATGAGATTCACCGATAGATTGCAGGGTGTCCTCATTAGAAAGGAAGCAAGAGTGGAATTCACTCATACTGAAGAGTGAGTACAAGACTTATTTTACATTTTGGTCAATTTATTCCCTTGAGTTTCCTTAGCCCTTTACAATGGATGCCATAAAGTTTCAGCAATTTACTTATTTCCAGAATGTCGATCAGGTAGAACATCCTGTTCCCTGACCACTATTTGATCTAATACTATATCTCTCACCTCTTTGCTTCAAAAGACATGATGACAGAGGAAATTTTTATGTTTCAACAAAGACCAAAGCAAAGAGTTCATTGAGCCCCTAGATCTCCTTTCTTCCCCATGAGCACGTCTTTTGCACCCTGATCATCAAGCAGTCCCATGGAGTTTCCAAGTGACCTTCTGCCTTTCATGTATAAAAAAGCTTTTATTTCTGGATTGCAGTCTTTTCTGTGCTGTTTCTTGAATTCCTTTACAGTCTGACTGGCTTCTTATTTACACCTGACCTGTCACACTTTGAGGCATTCCCTGTTCTCACTTGAATAATCTTTTGCCTACTTTTTCCCCTTATATTTGCTTCTTTTACTTTATGAGATGGATGCAAAAGTTTTTATAGGAGCTCCTAATCTTTGGTATGTGACATATTTTCCTGCCCTACCACTAATGTGTTTAAAGCATTTCCAGGTTTCCTATAAGTTACAGACTTCTTAAAATATTACTTTCAATTTTAACTTAAAGCACACATTGATTTGATCATAGTTCCATTTTCTAAAACGGAGTAATAATGTAACGGAATTTTTTTTTCTTTCACTCCCCTTCAGAAGGTTGAATGTAATTGAGTTGTGAGCATTATTACAATAGTCACAGATAATTTCTTACACCAATCCCTGTCTAATCTTAGGCCCAAGGCCAGTATAATTCCTTTCCCTCCTTAATTCTAAAACTTCTTCCCCTATGAAGCAGACATTTGTGTGAGATCTTTCAGTCTCAGGGTACGATTTCCTTCGTAATTACTATTTGGTCTAAATTTCTGGTGTTATCAATAGAATTTTGATATCCTGACCCTAATTCAGTTGGTCTTTGGCAGGAATCCGGGGATGGGTCCCAAGAGGTCTGAGAAGCTCCTGAAATCATGTGCAAAATCATGCATGTATAAGGGTATGTGTACTTTTCTGAGCAAGGATTCCATAGTGCCCATCAGCTTCTCAAAGTAACTCTGAGCAAAAAGAAAGAAAGAAAAAAATGTTTAAAAGCCACTGGTCCTTAATATCTCTAAATATATTCTTATTACTGAGCATGAATTTCTCATCCTCAGTGAATTTCTTTGTCCAGCATTATTTTGTACATTTCCTGTTTTTATTATACTTATTCTGTTTTCATCATTTCTATATATAAAATGTCATAATCCCATCAGCTCATCCATCCCTAAGAGTCCTACAGATTTCCTAACTCTGCAGTACCAGTTTTCACTAGTTTCTAAATTTTCTCCTTCTACCAAGCCTGTGAAAACCAAATGGAATTGTGATCCTTACCTGCCACCAATCATTCTATCCACTCTGTTTTATACTGGAGTTTACATGCATTTAAACACTTGGGGCTTCGCTTTTCTACAAAACTGTCAATTTCCTGTTTACATGGATGGAGAGTTTCACCATCCCAACCTTCCCCCAGTACACCACAGAACCCCCTTCTCCTCTCCCTCCTCCTTCCAGCCACCACCACCACCCTAGCGAGTCTCTGTCAGATTGGGTCTCATGCTTCCTCTGCACTTATCAACTTTCTCCCAATTTTTAGGTTAAACTGTAAACTGCCACTTAACAGATTCACTATACACAGAGCTCATTTTCTGGCCCCCCATATTAACACAACACCTCAATGCACCATTATATTTGCTGAACAAACCTCAGATTCTTTTGCAATCTACACAGTAACACCATTATAAGTTTTGTTCCCTATCCCCCAGCTTCTTCGAACTGGGACTGACCTTACTGATTTGACTCCTTGAAATGGAAACAAGAATGATATGGTAGGAAGAAAATAATAATCCATACCCCTCTTAAGGTTTTTTTTGAGAAAGTATTTTAAACAATTATCAAAAATATATATTAAAGTTAACTTTGTTAAAACAAACAAAAAAAACCTAACGCAGACTCCAAAGGTCTAGCAAGAAAAATAAGAGTATATTTTTAAGATACAGAGTGCTTCTAATTCTTTAGTATTTTATATCCTCTTCTGTTTGAGGCAGCACACTAATACTACTGCGGTTACATTGAAATCTCCACTGTTCTTCATCAACAGGATATTATCAAATCAAACCATAGGGCAGGTTATGTTGGAACTGCCAAAACTCCTACAAGGGTGTTTTCAGGATGAAAGATCTCTTCAGACTGCCTCACAGTAGCTTTCTGACACTGTTGCTAAACCAGGTAATGTTCCAGTGACCCCCCCAAGATATGAGTTACAGCTATTCGAAGTCTAGAGGTCCTCTCTGAACCAGAAAGGTCATTCCAAAACAGTAAAGGTAATAAAGGGCTGGCAATCCGGAATTTGCATTGCAAAAATCCAATTGAGATCTCACAGTTTGCGTCTTCGAGTTTGTTTCTCTTGAGAAATAATGGTTAAATTGGTGAACAGGACCATGGTTCAGCCTGTGATATGGCTGTACTGACCATACTCACAGTGCTAACTGTGCTCAGTTCTGATGAACTTGACCACCATTTTATGACAGAGGGGAATTTTCACTGAGGATTCCAGTGTGGGTTGTAAGAACTTCTCTCCTTGTTGCAGTGCTGGGATCAACGTCCTCCCTACCACTCTGCATGGTACTGATCTGCTCCCCATCCACTCATCTCACACACACACACACACACACACACACACACACACAAGTATTTGCCAGGCAGAGGGAAAGGACAGCTCCTTGACTTGGATCTGTCCTCTGGTGGAGAAAAAGTGTAGGAACAAGGGCTCCTGCCACAGGAGAAGGACTGTGTTTTAACAACCGAGAGATGGGGACAAAAACTATAGGATGGGGTCTGTGGGATGGGTACAATATGGGGATAAAAAAAAAAATGGGGATAACAGCTACCATCTGCTGAATATACACCATGTGCCTGACTCTAGGCCACGTACTTTATATGCACTGTCTCACTAAATCATCACCACTGCCCATGAGGCAGGTAGGATTGTCCCTATTTTACAAATGAAGACACTGAGGCTTGGTGAAATGAAGCAATTTGCCCAAGGTCTGTCTGACTCCAAAGCCCATGCTTTTAAACAATACATCTAAAGTACGCTGCTAGATCTGGTAGCATCTGCAGTCTTAGCAGCAACAGTTAAAAAGGAAATCCAACAGTGATGGGGATGGTGGTGTAAAATCCTATCAACTTGCAGAAGTAGAAATTTAGACCGTGGCTAGGAATGGGAAATGAGCATTTCAAGCTTGTTTTCCATAATTTAGATACTACTTTAAAAAAATGAAATTGATTCTCCATAAAATGCTTGAAAATTAATTCTGCTCCTGGTCATTAGAAATCACCTCATAATAAATGATCTTGCAAAAAGGACTCTAAACAGTCAAAGTAAATACTATGGCCACCTTAATTATTTGGAACAAAGGAAAGTTATATTTAAGCTAAAACCGTGTTGTTTTCACATCAATAAGAATATTTACTAGACTGAAATCAAATTAAACATTTTTTACTCATTCAGTGATATTATAAATTATAAATGCCCCTGCCACACACCAAGAAGAGGAAATACACACAAAAAACAGTCACAAAACACACCCAAGTGCACACACACACACACACACACACACACACCTGCTACTTTACTACTTGTTTGCTACCCTTGTTAACTGAAACAGATGAAAAACCACATCAGACTCAGAGGGAGGAGAATTTTGCAAGAGATTGATTTATTTCAAGAACTAACTTTTCTCAAGCTGGGCATCTGGCAAAAAATTGGATAGTCTAAAACATAGTCCTTAACCTTTTCACCTCTCATTCCTAATATTCAGACCTAACCAGTGGTTAACAGGACTTGTCATAGGGGCCTCATGTATCTCTGAAAGTCCATCATCTCCCTCTGGACCTTACTTTATCTGTAAATGTCCCTTATATCCATCTTCATGGCTGAAACCAACGCCCTTCAAGGTTACACTTGGGACATTTCTTTCTAAGCAGAAGTGGCCTTTTTTGTAAAACCGCCCCTGAGACACCCCAAGAATTCAAAAAGGGCTGCCCTTCCTCCAACAATCACACAGAGGTTGATGCTAATTTCAGGATACAGCCTTGCTTCCTTTCTGCTCTCAGTCATTTCTACAGAGATCAAACCTGTACGTTTATTCTGCGCCACTGTGCTGAGCAGGCCAGGATGCTGTTCTCTTTGAGTCAGTCAGTCAGAGCGACTGCAGCATAGTCTGTGCTAAGGTTATATAATGACAGAACTAACCCAAGCAACAGGAGGCTTGAAGGACGGAAAAATGGAAGGTACAAGCGCTAATTCCACAAAATGAAAATCATTCCCAGGCATCTCTCTCCAGGACTGTGAACCAGAAACGGTAGTTTCACCTTAAATAATCAACGTGTATATCAGTAGCTCTAAGGATGGGGAGGAAATCACCTAATAACGTGTTCATATTCACGGATTCTTTCAAGTCCTCACTAAAAAAAAAAAAAAAAGCCTTTCCATTACCAGGTTACAAGAGTGACATCTAGTGGACCCATAATGCAATGACCAAAGGGATTTCACACGCATACTTGAGAGCAGGGCTTCTCAAAATCTAATGTGAAAACACATCACTTGGGGATCTTGTTAAAATGCAGATTCTGGTTCAGTAGAATAAACAAGACTCTCATTTCCAGCAAGCTTCCAGGTAATGCCGATGCCACTGCTCCATGGCGCGGCAAAGACCTAGAGCATTTCACACCAGCTTTTACCCTCAGGAAAGAAGAGAGGAAAGGGACACTTGAGAATCATTTCCAGGTTAAAATTAGGTCAAATGAATTATTAACATGATTTTTCAAAGAAACAAAAAACACGTTCCTATTTCACTAGCCCCACTCAGTATACACACTTAGCATCTCCTGTCTAAGCAGAGTCCTTGCACCAGTACCCCTTTCCCTAAATGCCAGAAACAAAACTAGGATGGAAAAGAGCATACTTCACAGCCATATTTATACATGTGGACATGATGTGCTCAAGTCTCCAACATAGGTTCACTTCAGAACTTAACATCGTATAGTTTTTCTTCCACTGTATGATTTTATTTGCCCAATATTGAATTATATTATAACAGTAATTTGTACCATATCAGAACTCAGTTCTTTTTCCCCCAGGTAGCCTGCACCTGAACAGGGAGCCATCAGGGTATTGTATCAGCGCTAAGCACTCCTCCTCAGAATTTCAACAACACTTGCCCTGGACACCCCTAAGAACGGAACAGGATGTGTGACTACATCCAAGTCCAACTGTTTCCAGAATCCAGTCCCACGTGATTTACCTGAGCCAAAGAGCCTTGAGCTCCAGGCAGAGTCACCAGGCCAGACTCTCAGCTGGGAGGTAATGTGTGTGCTCCCCCACAGAGGAGCTCTGCCAGGCATCACACCAACTCCTGCCAAGGCCTCCAGCTCAGCTGGATTAGACCCTTTAATAAAGGTTCTAGGTCACAGTTCTAGGAACCACCAACATCAAGGAAAACGAGTCTCTCTTTTCCCAAACACACCACAAACATGTACAAAACCTACTGGCTAGTCCTGTAGAATCCTTCAGTACAAGTTGGTTGACCTAGGACAAATAATCATTTTTAACCAGTGGACCCTGTATTTCAAACAAACAAACAAAAAGTGGAGCTGTTCTGGTTGAAATGGGGTTGGAACACTTGGAGATCTGCCTTTTTGGCCTCTCCCCCCACCCCATACCCCTGAATGTCCACTTCTTCCCACCTCGACCTCCAAACTCAGAGATACCATTTGAAAACCAGAAACTAGGAGTCTCACAATAGCTAAGACCATCCCGAGCTCCTAGACTGCTCAAAGACAGTATTGTTCTCATTCATTACATAGATGGAGCTAGAGATAGCTGTTTCACTATGACTTGACTTAATTATGATTCTAATACAATTTTAGCATAGGCAATCAAAGGATTTCTTCAGAAGATGTACAACCTGATTTCCTGAATGAAATTAAGTTATAATTAAGGATCTCAGTAATGAGTAAACAACAGAATTGTTTATACCTCTTCAATTGCTCTTGGCAGTCCTAAAGGGGAAATTATGTAGAGGAAAATGTCACATAATTCTTCCTCAAAAGTGGGATGAAGATAGAAAACGAAACTAAACATATCAGTTTAAGTAAGTAGCATCACATCATCTGCCTATATAGTATAGTTCCCCTGCCTGGGTTAGAATCCCAGCTACACACTTATATGTGACCTTGGGCAAGTTATTTAACCTCTCTGTGCCTCATCTGAAAGTGAGGATAATAGCTTTGCCTATTTCACAGGGTTGCTGTGAGGATGGAATTAATATATATAAAGTACTTAATAACTGACACATAGCAATCATTCAATAAATGTTATCGCTGTGATTATAATGGTTATTATTAATACAATGTTATTAAGTCAATAATATTAATATTCTTACCTAGCTGATTATTCAAAATGGCATTTTATTCTTTGGGGTAATTTTAGCCAAATTTGATAGGCATAAACAACATACAATCCTATCAATTATCCATATATAACGAGAAGAATATTGAGAATCCCAGAGAAACTGATAAGATCCTAAAGGAGTTTCAGATTTATTCCTTGAGATACATTGTCTTTCCTTGTGCCTCTTTCTATTTTACCTCTTAGTGAAATGCATTAAAAAGACCATATTTGTCAACTGAAGGCAATACTGATTTAAAAATCACAATGGTTTTTGCAGTCATACATGTTTATTCTTTGTGCAATATGCTCTCCTTAAACATCATGTTGCCTAATTTATTTTAAATTTAGGGATTTTATTTGAAATCAAAGAAAGCTGAAGCTTTTCTAGGGAGAAGCAGAGAGGGTGGCAGCTATCATGCCAGTAGCTAGCATGTCTCCTCTAATTTTATGTGCCTGTTGGACTGCCCCATTACCTATATTCTTAGGACTGAGACAAAATCCTAGCCAATTGGTTTCAAAGTAACCAGGATCTTCAAGTAAATGATTTTGTTTTGTTTTAACAAGAATTCCAAATTCATAAGGATTAAGACAAATATAAGCTCTAAAGCAAATAATCAAAAGCTACCTGGACAAAACCTTTAGAACAAAAGGGGCGGGGGAAATTCAGACAATTCATGCCTTAAATTTAAAAACAAAACAAATTAAAAAAAAACCTTTGAATATTCTAGCTTGTCAGTGCTAAGTAATCCAAAAGTTTGCAGAAACCTCTGAGACAGAATCTAATGTATTTGCTGTCACCTGCACTTTTGTTCCCAATAAAAAATCTTCAGGTATTTTTTTTACTGGTTAGAGATTATCAAAGTTCATTGCAATCTTAAGGTTATAAGAACAGATGTTCAGAATATTCTGTAGTTCTCTCACTTTTAAAAACTGAAAGAGAAATCTCCACAATTTTTGGCTCTCAAAAGGGTAGGTATGTATCTTTAATAGAAATAGGTTCCCATCTTGTGGACTCCTCAGAGAATACTTCTGAAAATCATTTTTGCCATGTTTCATTTAGTTAAGTATGAATTTATGCTAAATCTCAATTTACTAATAAACACATCAGTAAACTAGAAGCCTTATTCCCTTTGACAATTGAGTGGTGGTGCTATATATGATTCTCCTCAAACTGTATTTCTTTCAATAATGCTACATTTGAGCAATGGCTCAATACTACAATTTCTAAAAAATATCTGAGAACAGTTGGTTTTTTTTTTTAAATAGAAAAGTAGCACAGTACATTGCCTTTCGTTTTTTGTTTTTTTTTTTTAAAGAAAGAAATTAAAGTGGAAATTCCATTAAGAAAGAAAATCAGCTATGTATCTTTATTTATTCTGCCCCTAAGCTACCATGGATAGTTTTCATAGGGACTATTTCATAGTTTCCTAGAAACTGTTTCACAAAGTTATAATTATTACTTCAACTACAGAAATAATAACAGGAGCCACCTTCCACCACGTGCTTACTAGAGTCAGGTACTACACAAAACACTTAGCACGCACTATCTCATTTAACTCCATCAATGAATGTGGAAACAACTATCATCATCACCTTTTTGCATAGGAAGCAGCTAACACTAGGGATATTAAAAGACTTGTCCAAGATTTCGCAGCCATGAAGTGGCAAAGCCAAGTTATGAGCCCAGGCCTGTCTGACGCCAAAGCTCAAACCCTCTCAGCTGTGCTTGCTATATGGGCTCTGAGTTCAGTGAAATCAAGGGCCTAGTTTTTCCTCATTTGGAAGCCTTCCGGAACTAAAACAGTGCCTACTCCATAGGGGGCTCAAGAACTGTTGCTTATTTATCAGGAGTCATTTGAAAGCATGAATGAAAACATGGTAGAGGGAAACCTACAGTTGCCGCATAGCTCAGAATTCAAATATAGTTCCACAGCCAGGTCACTTATTAGGTTTGGGACCCTCTAAAATCGTAATAAATAGGTCGTTTGTCAAAGAGATGATGGAAACAGATCAGAAGAATTCTATCTGCCAAAGAAACTAAAAGACAGGTAGCTACAATGTGTCAAGCACCAAAAGAACCACTAGTTCGGATATAGTGAGAAAGGAAACAAATTTTGAAAACTTAAAATCATGGTTACAATCCAGGCCCTTTGGCTTTCTAGCTATAGCCATAGGAGAGTTGGTTCACCTCTCTAGACGTCCCTTTCATCCATATAAAATGAGAAGGAAAAATATACATATATGTAGATATATATCCCAGTTACATGATATGTGTTCAATGGAAGCCAGCATGTTTATCATTACTCTTATTATCAATGCATCAATTAAATATATGCAATGTAATCATATGCTTGTTTAAACTGTACTTGCAAACTTCAGCAAATGAATGCTTTACTGCTACTATGGTACAAAGAAAAAGTCACACAAGAAACAGATGTATATCATTCACATTTTGGCTTTTTAAAACATCCTTAACATGGGTTAAAAGAAAAAGATTCCCAAGGTTACCTAATCTGCTATGATTTAACAGCATTTTGATGTTTTTCTAAGGAATGATAGCAAAGTGCTGTATCTCTTCAAACTTGGAATTTACTGCCTGTCTCAGTCTCTGCTTATGCCAAATTAAATACACAGTATAAGGTCCCTACCAGAAATAACATAGCACAGTTTCCTGCTCTATTCCTTGGTTGAATGAGCCCAAACTGAAGAAAGGGAGACATGGTTTTATTCAATCATCTGAATAATTGTTTTCTTCACTCTCTTGAATTGGAAGCTCTTGGTGGGGGAGGGGAAAGTTTGAAAGAAATCACCATGTGAATTATCAGGCCATTTAAAGGAACAATTCTCTTTGAAGGCCCTACATTTGAAAGGCTCAAGAAAAAGCTTAAGAAGAGTATTCCTATTAGTGAACTGACCAGAAAGTCAGCATCCCCTGATAGTCCCCGGCACTCAAACTCCTGAGGCTTCAGAGTGCTGTAAAGTCTCTTTACCTGTGAGGTACAAATGGCACTGCAGAATAGAGGTTGCAGTGTTTCCTTCCAGCAGACACCACCCAAAACTTTCAAGAGTTTTGTCCTATAAAGAAATGGGATGGTAAATGGAATAAGACATGCCCCAGAGTTGGGGGGTTAGGGTATGGGGGGGGCGATGTCCAAGGCTGGGTTTTTTTAAAGTGAAGGACGTGATCATATATTTAACCGATGACAGATAATACAGGTGATGGAAGAGATCGAGTGCAGGAGCAATGCCTTTAAATCGGCAAACTGTGGAAAGGGACAGTTCATTCACTGTGATAGGAGGAAATGAAGTTTGAAAGTTATGGTAGAAAAAAAAATGCAGCAGTTCTCTTCTGGTTGCATCAATTTTTAGTGTCATATGAGACAAAGTCTTTGCCTAAGGATGAGGAGAGAGGAGGAAGACTTGAAGAGACAGAAGATGTGAAATAATCTTATGAGAGAGAGAGGATAAATATGTAGATAAATGTGGCAAGATTGCTGAGTAAGGCTGGGGAGAGACAGCCATGAACATAACATGGTGGTTATGTTTTTCCCCAGCCATATTCACTGCTTCAGTCAGGCACGGAATAGATGGACTATTAAATCCAATCAGCACTGGGATTTGCCAGTGGAATATAAACGACATGGTGCAGTCATCAATAATAAGAAAGTGTAGGTCTACAGTCTTATCATTGTGATGGGCAGCATCAACATCACCTGGAATCAGAATCGGCATCTTAACGGGGTTTCCAAATGATTCATGTGCATGTTTAAGAGAAATAAGTGTGGGGAAGCCAACTGAAATAGGAAAAGATTAACAGCGATAGGAGGCTATGAGCAGCCAGGCTGTTGCTTTTTTCCTCGATGTGTATCATGTTAGTCATATATCTAAAGAGGGGTGGCCACACTGATAACTGCACATATACATAATAAACAAAATATATTCTTTTTGAAGACAAGCTGCTTTCTCTGCACTCTCCTCTCCTGTCCCTAAAACACTCCTGTCTTTACAAATATAATTGTTTGAAGGGTTGAGAAACATTGAACTAATACCAATGCATGAAAAATATTAACATGAGCATTATGTAATGATCAATCCCTTGGGCTAGGTACTTCTCAGGGGCAAAACCCACTGATAATGGGAACAAAAGGAGCAATGAAGTCAAAAATTCCTTTTAAAAATCTGAATTCTCAGAAAAGCCTCCACTAAGATGTTCAAGCAGCAAAATGCTTATCTCAATTCTGTATACTTTGTTTAATTTACTCATTTTCAGAAAGGTGGCAGCCAAAGAGCAGGGAGGAAAGGGCGCAAGTGGATAATCAACCCGAGAAGTTAAGAACTGCATGTATACAGGGACTTCCCTGGCAGTCCAGTGGTTAAGACTCCGTGCTTCCACTGCAGGGGGCACAGGTTCGATCCCGGTTGGGGAACTAAGATCCCACATGCTGCACAGAGCGGCCAAAAAAAAAAAAAATTGCATGTATACAAAATAACACACAAATCAAGGAGCACTACTTTTCAAAAATTTTCATTTCATGCATTTGAGGTCCTTGATCCCCAGAATCCTTCAGAGTTCAATAAAATTGAGAAGGGAGAGGGATGGACTGGGAATTTGCGGTTCGTAGATGCAAACTATTACATTTAGAATGGATAAACAAGGTCCTACTGTATAGCACGGGGAACTATATCCAACCTCCTGGGATAAACCATAATGGAAAAGAATATGAAAAAGAATGTCTATATGTGTAAAACTGAGTCACTTTGCTGTACGGCAGAGACTGGCACAACACTGTAAATCAACTCTACTTCAATTAAAATATAAAAATAAAAGGAAATTTTAAAAAATTGAAGAGAGTGAGGTGGCCACCGTAACTAATTCCTGAGACCATCAGAGTCTTCCATCATAGGCTTTCAGCCCAAAACTCAGACAACTCAAATGAGATGCAACGCTTTAATTATTGTAGAAAACTGAATTATAACTGCCCTGTAATTCACCCATAAAAATATTTCCCAAATCTATTTTAAAAAATTGAAAACAGACCAGGGTCTACAAACATATCTAGGCTCCATCTTGGTATACTAGCTTCATTCAAGCTAAATTTGCATTTGTTCCTTAATCACAGTGCTGAACCCGTTCTCCATCAAGAGGAAACAAATTAATTCTGGGCTTTTGAGGAAAGTCCCTAGTAGATCTTCTTTTATTTCTTACAGATTATAAAGCTGCAATCAACTAGATCAAATAAGCACAGTGTCCATTTTACGTAACTGGGGCAATTCAAGAAGGAAAAGTACATTTCTGTCTTTAATGAAAAGAAACACACACACATACACACACACACACACACACACACAGAAGTCTCCCATATCTTCTACCTATAATAAAAATAGCCGATGATTCTAAATTTCCTTTCACCTCACAGTGAAATAATTGAGAGCACACCCAAGATGCCAGAGCTCTCGGTGTAAACACCCAGGAGGGATACTGAGGTCTACACAAAACATTTTTAAAGACATTCTGTTTTTTAAAATAAGCAAAAAATAGACTATAAACGTTATACTTGAACATAGCGAATACCTCCCTATGTGACATGATTTGGAACTTTACTGTAAAGCCTTCCGACTCACAGATACTTTCTCCATACACATCAAAAACTGAAGCCTGAACTTTCAACATTTGAGATGGACTCCCATGGTTTCCAACATTGTCCTCTGTTGAAAAGGTTGAAGAGGAGTTTTTGTTTTTATTTTTGAAAAGTCATAGTTTCTTCACATATTCATTCACACTAGCCAAAGTCAAGAATTTCTGAGGACAAGTTTAGACACTTAATAAAGAACAGCAGTTCCTGAACCATCTGCTTTGCTCAAGAACTGAAGATCTGTCACACGCAAATTTTCATTTTTCTCCAACCCTGTGAGAATATTATTGTCAGCTGGGGTAGGTAACATTTGGTTTTTAATTGACATGGCGAACAAACCAGGCTTTATAAAATGGGTACAATCAGTGTGTCTTTTGGGTGAAAAAAATAAAAGCAAACCATTATCTGAGTCTAAAAGTCACTCACTTTCAGCAAGTTCTTTTGATCCATTCAAGTGTCCTGTTACTAATCTTCTGATGAAGAAATGTGCAAAACACAGAATTTGAAGTGAATAACAGAACCTTGTTATAGTCAAACAAAGATATATGACAGAAAACCCTGAAAGTCTTTTTTTAAAAAGGAATCATCTCTCAAACTCATATCGTACAGAACTGCAGATTCTAATAGACTGATCCTATATTGCTGTATTCTTACCTGGTAAGGAACAATACTTCCGTGAGCTGTGCCCCAGCGCCGCGCTTCCTCTTGGCCAATAAGATAATTCACAGCGACGTGAGTCAAACATGCCACCTACCAGAAGAAGAAAAAAAAAAGCTACTTTATCTATACTCATAAACAGAAGGTTATAATAGGAATATTCTCGTTTGATTTCACTTCATGTCATTGTAGAAGAAAAAAGGAGAGAGAAAAAATTGTCTTGCTTGGTTGGAAAATATGCAGGCAACCACACTTTCATCATACAAAGAAGAGAAGAGCAGTATTACATTATTGAGCGAGACTAAGTACTGAGTAACATTCAATTGAGAAATAAAAACACGGAAACACTCAGCTCCTGAAAAGATCACCTGAAGGCAGAGGTTAACCCAAGGGATGGAACCCTGGTCCAGCCTTTAGCATCGAAGCCATGGCAGAGTACATCAGCAACTAGTACTTTCCCTTCCCCTTTTACTTTCCATCAAGACGACACAAAAAGAGACTGCATCATCACTGAGCAGGTGAACTAGTCAGGAGCCACATTCCTCTAAACTTCTCATAACACGAAAAAATAGTAATAATAAACCTCTATTTTGTTTAAGTCAGTTTAATCAAGTTTTCTGTTCCTTGTTGCCCAAAGCATTCTTACTGGCACAGAGGATCGAGATTACTTAACTTTTTTTAATTCATTAGTGAATCATTCTCATTTAAACAAAAATGACTGTACTTCTTTCAACTTGGTCCTAGGATCATATCCTCATTATTATACTTGTCTCAGCTTTCAAGAACTACAAATCTATTAAAGGGGTCATCTAAAACTGTAGGGTCAACCTCTGACTCTTGGAGTATTTCATATATAGATCTTAAAAACCTATAATAATTCAATTCCATACAAGGATAATGACTTGATTCCTGGTCATCTGCCCCAAAGGGCTTCTGTTCCAATGACTATCCATGCCTCCAAGGGCCCAGAACTATGGAAAGGAGGTGACCAAATAACAACTTTCCATAGTTTCCAGATAAAAGCTTCGGGCCTCACAGCATCATCATGATCTAACAGGAGCTGGCTTTTCTCATTCTATTAACATCAGATGCGATTAGGAATCTACCAAGCCAGCAAGTCAAACATCCCAAATGGAGACTGGCTCCTGGAGCAACTCAAGGGGTGACTCTTCAGGGCTTGGTGCTGCAACCTGTCCTTGCCTTCTACCTGGCATGGCAGATGTGCCTCCTACAAGGGCCGTCAATGGGGCTCAGCCTGGATGAATCTCCTTGCAGCAGCAGTCATTCTCCTTTACTTTTTTCTTGGGATTTACACTCACTTTTATGTTCATTTACTGCTTTGTTGAAATTGGAACTGCCTTATGGCAGCTGGTTTGGCTATACTGCCCAGGTGGCAAAACTAATAAACTTTGAGTCATCCACTTCTGGACCTCCATCTGGTCTTGGGCATTTGAACCATGGAGCATTCCAGGGCTGCCTGGGGCTGCCTGGGGCTAATCATCGTTTCACAGATCACTTCTGTGTCTTTCAAAATGGAAAATCAAATCAACATTTTGTAGTAAAAATGTACTGGATGGAAGTCCAGATTCATGGTTCCTAATTTCTGTCAACCTCTAGTTGTACAACTGTAGGTATTTAATTTAACCACATTGACCTTCAGACACTTTCTCTATAAAATCTTGGGCATTTGACCTAAACCAATTGTTTTCAGACTTTTTTTAAAAAAAAGCATAACTCCTGCATCAAACCAAATAATGCACGAACAATACATAAGAAGATAATACCCCACATGGTCTGGCTGAAGTAGAGGCAAGCCTACAATGCCACCCTAGGAAATGTGAACACAGAACACAATTTGCAGATTAGTAAATGGTCTTAAATTTGCTTCCAAGGTCTATACTTCTGACTCTGTTCTTCTTCTTAACAATATAACAGATAAAAAGCTACCAGGGATGCAATAGTAGTTGTTTTCCCATGAAGGCTCTTCCTGAAACTGAGGAAATTTTCTCAAGTCTGAGGTTTTACTCCAAGAAAGGTGTTTCTTTGATCTAGCCATGTTGGCGAGGGGGGAATTGTCCCTTTCAAAAAGCCTAGTGAAAGTCACTCTAAGGAGCTCTGGTGCTACTGGAGGCCAATAATTCACATTAATAAAGGTAATTCTTTGCAAGCAAAAAGTCACAAGGGGCTTGGTATTTCCACTTTTCTAATTTCAAAGTCAAGTGATAGTCAATAGGCCAACAACAGCAAGGGCTGCAGGAAGTAGTGGGCTGACTGGATGGTTACAGGTTAATGTGTAGCTCCTAGATTGACCTGAAATGGTTTCCAGGGGTGGGCATGGGCTGGATGCTAGGCTAAAAGTCAGCCTAGCTGCCTCATTTCTTGCCCATTACCTCAATCTTTCTTCTCAATGTTGACTTTGGTGTTTCTGACCCTGCCTTGAAAAGCTGTCTTTGACAACCGTTGAATAAAAACAGCCCCATTTAGAGTGAGTCTGAATGAAGGGTCAGAATTCATCTCACAGACTGTTTTCCAAATGGAAGATCATACCCATTTTCTCCACACAACGGTAGCTCATGAAAACAAAAAGCATTTCAGAACTAGCAGGCTCCCACTGGGCAGGAAGGTTAAATAAGATTTTACGCCAGTTGCCATCCATGAAAAAACAAAGTGTGATTTGTCAGTGATGACTCAGAGGCAAAGTTGGGGGGGAATTCTATTTTAAAAAAGAGAGCAACAGGGCTAAACTTAGCAACCCAATGTTTAAAAGGAGCATTACAGATCTGAAAGTAATCTATTTACAAAGACGTACTTTTAAGGCAGGAGAAGGGGAAGAAAGTCAACAGCTATGACATGATTATGTATTAAAAATCAGAGGCTTCCTGGCAATTAATGACAAATCTTCCACAAATCAAAAGAATGCAGGATGTGACTTTTAGGTTAATAACTACATACTGTATACCTATTCTAAATATTGCATTAGATCCTTACTTTCATCCCCTAAACTTAAGCTCATTATTTCATCACGTGGATGCCATATAATTTACTCAGAATGTTGCCTTTATACGGTTTCATCTAAATAAAAAAGCCAACTTTGGTTTAATAGTAATCATTCTGACAGCAAAATTATTATTTTAGATAGCACAGTGGGTCCTGATATTCTTTGTGTCTAACCAGGAAACCAATGGGGCTGTCAAAGTGGATCTCAAAGGGCACAGCCCTAAAAGGCTTGAGAAAGAATATGCCCAATTATTTCCCAAAGCGTCCTCATGGTGTCCATCACCTCGTTTTACCTCTACCTAATGAAGATCAAGCTACAATAATATAATCTTTCATCTCCAAAAGGACAACCAAGTATCACAGTTAAAATGGGGGAAACAAGATCAGAAGTATGGTCCGTTGCATCAAAATGGGTAATTTTTTCCCTCCTGCTTCTTTGCATATATTCTGGCCTCCAACTAAGCTAGACAAAACACCAATCGTGATCGCTTCTGCACCTGCCCAAATCCGCATCCTCTCTTCAAAGTCCATTTCCACATTGCTGTCTCATTAAGTCCCCACATCACCCAAGCAAAAAAATATTTTCCCTGCCTCTGAACAAATACAACACCTTAATTTGCCTGACTCCTGACTTTTGCACTTTCACAGTCGGCTACATACTACAATAGAATTATAAGATTATTTCCCTTCCCCTGCCCCCGCCTTTCCCCTAAACTAGAAAGACCTAAATCAGTAGTTCCTAAACCTAGTGGTACATCACAATCATCTGGGGAATTCCTGGACCCCACCCAGACCTACTGACTCAGACTGGAGCCTGGGAAGAAATAAATGAACCAATGTACCATTAATTGTACACAGATTTGAGAACCAAAGCCATAGGAAACTCCAGTCAAACTCCTTAATGTTACAGATAGATAAATAAAGGAACAGAGAAGGTAAATAATTTATCTGATGTCACGTTGTTGGCTAGTGGCAGAACTTCACTCCAACTATAGCGCCTTCCTCCATGCTACAACATTATTCAATCACTCCTTTTAAATTGGGAACTATTTCAGGGTAAGAATTATGTATTATAAACCCTTTGTATGTACTCATAGCAGCTAAAATAGAACTTCACACTAATATTGTTTAAAGCGTGAGTGAAAACAGTAATTACTATTTATTTATTCAACAAATACTGAACGTTGCTTTGAGTGAGGCATTATGCTAGGTACTGGCTATACGTAAGTAAATGAAAAAGAGGTAGTCCTGCCCACTCTGGACTTAAGAATAGTGGAGAAGACAACTAAACAAACAGTCATAGGAACTGCCATGGGGAGAGGAGATGGAGGAGAACTTTGAAAACAAAGAGAATAACATGTGTGAAAGCCCTAAGGCAGGAAAGAGACTGGCATACAGGAAGAAAAAAAAAAAAAACTGAAAGTAGACCAGCGTAACTGAAGCATGGCAAGAAAGAGACAGGAAATGAAATTGGAGAGGTTTACAGAGGCCAGACCATGCCAGTCCTTGCAGATCACGGTAAGGAATTGTACTTGCACATCTTTCAGATGATCATTTTAAAATCACAAATCATATCATGTCATCCTTCTACTTAA
Organism: Tursiops truncatus; assembly: GCF_011762595.2. Lineage (NCBI taxonomy): Eukaryota > Metazoa > Chordata > Mammalia > Artiodactyla > Delphinidae > Tursiops > Tursiops truncatus. The sequence continues at coordinate 12,925,744 of NC_047042.1, forward strand.
AAATCATCGGGCTTCCCACTTAAAATGATGCAACAGGAGAATACAGTGGGAAAATGTTCACAAATTTTTTAAAAACTTTTTTAGAACAGTTTTAGATTTATAGACAAAATACCAAGATACTACAGAGAGTTTCCATATACAACACACCCAGTTTCCCTATCATTAACATCTTACATCAATGTCATACATATTTTACAATTAAAAAACTAATATTGATGAATTATTATTAAAGTGCCTATGTTCAGATGTCTTTCATTTTAACTTAATGTCCTTTTTCTGTTCCAAGATCCTCATCCACATGATGTTTATGCCTCCTTAGGCTCCTCTTGGCAGTAACAATTTATCATACATTCCTTGTTTTTGATGATCTTGACAGTTTTGAAGACTACTAGACTACTGATCAGGTATTTTGTAGAATATTCCTCACTGGGATTTTTTTTTAATGTTTTTCAAATAATGAGACTGGGGTTATGGGTTTCGAGAAGGAGGACGATAAAAGTAAAGTGCCATTTTCCACACAGCATACAAAGGTACATACTATCAACATGATTTATCACTGTTGGTATTGACCTTGATCACCTGGCGAGGTAATGTTAATAAGATTTCTCCACTGTCAAATCACTCTTTTTTCCTCCCCCTGTCCACGCTGTACTCTTTGGAAGGAAGTCACCACGCACAGTCCACACTTAAGGCGTGGGGAGTTGTGCTACTCCTTCCTGAGGGCAGTGTCTACATAAACCATCTGGAATTCTTCCGCACAGGAGATTAGTCCCTTCTTTCCTATTTATTTATTCATTCAATCATTTATTTATATCAGCACAGACTCATGGATATTAATTTTATACTCTGGCTTATAATACAATACTACTGTATTTTATTGTTCAAATCATTGCAGTTTTGGCCATTGGGAGCTCTTCAGTTGGCTCCTGTGCCCCTCTGACATACTCCCCATCATTATGTGTTTTTTTGTTTTCAGCACTTCCTTCCTTTGTGGCACTACAAGATGCTCCAGGCTCATCTTTATATTTTCTGTTGCAGTCTTACAGGAAAGCATAAAGAGAAGAGGAGTCATGCAGTTAAAAAAAGGAACTAATATTTATTTCATTGTAGACAAGAATCACATTCATTCACTCAATTATTCAAAAATCTTCATATTGCACCTCCTACATGCCAGGAACTCTTCTAAGGCACAGGGATACGGCAGTGAACAGGACAGATATTGTCACACTTGCATGAAGCTCATATTCTAGTGTAAGATACATTCAGACATAAACAAGAAAATATCAGGAAATGATAATTAATGTGAAGAAAATGAAATGATCACAGAGAGGGCTCTTCTCGACTAGCAGGTTAGTAAAGGCCTCTTCGACAATATTACATCTTATCTGAGACCTGGAGAAGGCATGTGAAAATCTAGGGAAAACCTTTCTAGGCAACAAGATCAACCAATTAAAAGACTGCATTGCGGTAAAAAGCTTACCATATTTAGAAACAGAAGCTCACTGTAGCTGGAACATAGTAAGTAAAAGAGGCAGTAGTATAAAGTGAGGTCAGGGAGGTATGCAAGGGCCAGATCATATGGGTCCTTACAGGCCTGGTAAGGACCTGGGATATTATTCTAAGTGTCATGGGAAGCCATTGATTTATATAATTAGATAAACTGGTCCTTATATGGAGTATAAAGAGGCAATGAATGAAACCAAATTATCTCACATGACATAGGTATTATTTGTAATCTATAAAATTATTCCATTTTACAGACGGGAAAACTAAGCCTAGGGAGATTAAGTATCTTGCCTAGATCTCACAGTTGGTGAAGAGCAAAACTATGACTCACACTCAGATACTCTACCCTCTAAGCCATCCTTACACCACTGCCTCCTGTCTATTTAACCTCTCTGCTCCCAGCCCCTCTCACCCTAGGAGTGCTCAGCTTTACGTCTGTGTCCTATATATATTCTTGACTTCACATTTTATATTCCCTGCAGGGCCCCCCAGATCACTGGAGTAGTCTAGAAGCCCTCCACAATCCCTCAGCTGTCCTCTGCATTTGCTTAGAAAGCATGTCATTAACTGAATCGATTAATTCTCCTCACATTCTTCTGCTCAGCCTCACTCATTTACTAACTGTAAAACATTTTCTGGGAGAAATATGTTAAAAGAGAAATTAAGAGGCTAGCATTCATGGAGAATACACCTTTCAAGATGGAAAATTCTTCAAAAAGAGCCTTCATCAGAGTGTTTAAGATCCTGACATCTCTCTTTTTCATCTTGATTCCATTACTCTGTAGGTCAAACTTCCTATGCAATTTAATCTGCTTTGCTTTGTCCCTCACACCTTAAGGTAGACTAATTTCTTCAGAACCACTAAGGACCAATGAGGAAAAACATTCAGGAGTAGAGAAGGTATTTTGGCTATCTCATGTTGAAAGAAGAATAAGAATTCTAACTATTTATACTACATCTATCATTTTACTTACTAATGATCAAAACTAATACTTACTAAGCACTTATTGTACACTGTTCTAAGCATTTTATGTGAAATATCTCATTTAATCCTCATAGCAACTATATGAGAGACATGTTCTGATGAACCCATTTTACAAATGAGAAAACTGAGGCATGGAGCAGGTTAGTAATCTGCCCAAGGTTATGTACCTAGTAAATGGACAAGCCAGGACCTGAACTCAGCTACTCTGGATTCTGTCATTCTATACTAAATTACGTACAGAATCAGACTCCTTAGGATTTCTGAGTGGCCCTGATCCTGGAAAAGTTTTATAGGACCGGTTTTACTTGGTTTTACAAAAAAAGTGATTACGCATCCTTTTCAATTAAGTAAACATCTACAGATAAGTTTGATCTTAATTATTACACAATACTTAAAGTAGTACTCATTCAAAGTTTTCTGCTTTGCTACAACTATGCCTTGGCTTCTATTCCAATGTAATTAGAAATAAACTTCAACCTACAAACATTTTACCTGTAAACACCAATAAGCCAGTAGAGCTGTTATGTAAATTTTAAATCTCTACTTTTATTTACTTAGCAAAAAAACCATATTACCATATCCTTCTCTTCACGGCAATTTTTTAACTTAATGGAAGAAACACACACATTTCACATTCCTCTGAATTATCACTAACGATAGTCAAAGCATATTGATGTTTACTTTATATACTGAACTCAAAAGAAAAACATATTTGCATTACACTCAGAATAATTTTGCCAATCCATCTGAATGAAAATCAGACATATGAGGAAACTGGATATCAAATGCCAGAAGGTAAGACCAGACAGCAAAGAGAGACAGAATTTCAAAAGCATGTTTAGGATAATACATCAAACATATTTTTTACCATGAACCACTGACCCAGTCAATCATTTGACTGAAAAAGTGTGATGAGTAAGTGAAAATGTAGAAAAGTAACATTTAGTGACATGATTTACTTATTTATCCCTATGATGGCATGTCTTCAGTTTCAAACATCTTCTTCAAATATGATTCCACATTTTAAATAACTTAGTTCTTTAAATATCTTTTTAGAATAAAATAATACACTGTTCTGCAACACTAGTTTTTAAAAGAAGTTCAAAGAATGAAGTTACTTTTGTTTACTGCTTCCTTCAGGCATTTAACAGATATTTAATAAGTACTTATCACACGCAAAGCACCCTGTCAGGTACAGTGGGAGATCCCCAAATCAATAAAACAGAGTTCCATCTCTCAGTAAGGTTAAAATCTATCATTCAAAATAGAAACATTTAGTTCCACAAGAGACTTTTCTTTAAAAAATCAAGTAGAGATTTAAAAAAGTGACATTTGAACAGTCCCTTCAATAAAGGGAATTTAGCCTTACAAACACAAGGAAAAGGACCTTCCATGTGAAAGAAATACTGTGTCCAATGTCACAGCAGAGAGGACAAGTACTGGGTTTTTTTTTCAGTGAATACATGAATGAATCAACGAATGGAAATAAAAACTGAAAAAAGGCATTAGATTTGATGACCAGGAAATCATAAATGCTCATTAAGATGCAATATCAATAAAGCAGTGGAAACAAAAGCCAGATTCAAGGGGGCTAAGAAAATGAAAAGAATGTGAGAGGCGAAAGAATATTTTAGAGGCTTGTGTAAAGGTCTGGGAAGGAGAGAGACTAGACAGTAGCTCAAACAGGTGTGCAGGAAGACAGAGGTTTTATTTTTGAAGATGGGGGGGAAAAATCCTGAAATTCATTTAATTATGCAAGAAAAAAGAATAACTGAAAGTGTGGAGCCTTAAGCAAGGTGTAAGAGGACAAGAAAGAAAATACATGTGAATGGGTTATGGTTTAAAATACCATCTCCCAGTGAGGTCTTCCCTAGCTCACTCAGATGGGGTCATTTCCTCTTCTCTCTGTCCATTAGTATTAATAGAATGGAAGCTTCTGGAGGGAAAGAACTTGTCCGATGTGTTTGATGCTCTCTTCCCCGCAGCAGAAACATAATCTGAGACACACTATAGGCATGCAGTCATTATTAGTTAAACTGGTAAATAAAGGAAGGAATGATACAGTTTTCCTCTAATTTTGGAGTAGAATCTTCATGAAGAAGGAGAAACCTTTCAAGTGAAAAGGAGGAAAGTTGGATGCAATCCCCACAGAAAAGCAGAACAGTAGGAGGCATCTTCGTAGAATGAGAAGGACACGCTGATATTTGCCTCTTCCTCTAAATCCTACCTCTGCGCACTGGAGTCACACAGAGCAAGTCCATTCATCCTTTTACCATACACCAAATGGATAAACACAGAGGCTGAGTTGCCTGAGGCCTCACATTCAGAGTGAGGAAAGCAACAAAGATGGCTTACTAACAACAACAGAATCCTCAGGGGTTAAGACCTCATTGAGCTAAAAGTGAGTATATAATTATGCAAAAGATTCATGGATGGGTAGAGAAACAAAATAACTCTTCCCTTAAATCACAATTGGCCTAGGAATGGGGGTGGGGTGAGTCTTTAACAGGGGGACCAATAGGTTCTTCGAGGAAGCACTAGGCAATTCAGTTCAGAGGTCAAAACGTTGAATAAAGGTTGACTCCCAAATTTCACAATTTGTATGGAAGCACAAAAGACCCCGGCCACCCAAAGCAATCTTGAGAAAGAAAAACGGAGTTGGAGGAATCAGGCTCCCTGACTTCAGACTATACTACAAAGCTACAGTAATCAAGACAGTATGGTACTGGCACAAAAACAGAAAGATAGATCAATAGAACAGGATAGAAAGCCCAGAGATAAACCCACGCACATATGGTCACCTTATCTTTGATAAAGGAGGCAAGGATATACAATGGAGAAAAGACAGCCTCTTCAATAAGTGGTGCTGGGAAAACTGGACAGCTACATGTAAAAGAATGAAATTAGAACACTCCCTAACACCATAAACAAAGATAAACCTGAAATGGATTAGAGACCTAAATGTAAGGCCAGACACTATAAAACTCTTAGAGGAAAACACAGGCAGAACACTCTTTGACATAAATCACAGCAAGATCCTTTTTGACCCACCTCCTAGAGAAAGGGAAATAAAAACAAAAACAAACAAATGGGACCTAATGAAATTTAAAAGCTTTTGCACAGCAAAGGAGACCATAAACAAGATGAAAGGACAACTCTCAGAATGGGAGAAAATATTTGCAAACGAAGCAACTGACAAAGGATTAAACTCCAAAATAGACAGGCAGCTCATGCAGCTCAATATCAAAAAAACAAACAACCCAATCCAAAAAAGGGCAGAAGACCTAAATAGACATTTCTCCAAGGAAGATATACAGATTGCCAACAAACACATGAAAGGATACTCAACATCACTAATCATTAGAGAAATGCAAATCAAAACTACAGTGAGGTATCACCTCACACCAGTCAGAATGGCCATCATCAAAAATTCTACAAACAATAAATGCTGGAGAGGGTATGGAGAAAACGGAACCCTCTTGCACTGTTGGTGGGAATGTAAATTGGTACAGCCACTACGGAGAACAGTATGGAGGTTCCTTAAAAAACTAAAAATAGAACTACCATACAACCCAGCATTTCCACTACTGGGCATATACCCTGAGAAAACCATAATTCAAAAAGAGTCATGTACCACAATGTTCACTGCAGCTCTATTTACAACAGCCAGGACGTGGAAGCAACCTAAGTGTCCATCGACAGAGGAATGGATAAAGAAGACGTGGCACATATCTACAATGGAATATTACTGAGCCATAAAAAGAAAGGAAATTGAGTTATTTGTAGTGAGGTGGATGGTCCTAGAGTCTGTCATACAGAGTGAAGTAAGTCAGAAAGAGAAAAACAAATACCATATGCTAACACATATATATGGAATCTAAAAAAAATGGTTCTGAAGAACCTAGGGGCAGGACAGGAATAAAGACACAGATGTAGAGAATGGACCCAAGGACATGGGGAGGGGGTAGGGTAAGCTGGGAGAAAGTGAGAGAGTGTCATGGACATATATACACTACCAAATGTAAAATAGATAGCTAGTGGGAAACAGCCACATAGCACAGAGAGATCAGCCCAGTGCCTTGTGACCACCTAGAGGGGTGGGATAGGGAGGCTGGGAGGGAGATGCAAGAGGGAGGGGATATGGGGATATATGTATATGTATAGCTGATTCACTTTGTTATACAGCAGCAACTAACACAACATTGCAAAGCAATTATACTCCAATGAAGATGTTAAAAAAAAAAAAAGGTTGACTCCCGTGACCCTGTAGATTTCCTTCACTGTTCCCTGGAGCCCAGGATGCTTCCTCTACAGAAAGTTGTGCTCATTTTGGGAAGAGCTCCCTACATTTTGTGTAGTTATGTTAGTTCAGGTTACCTTCTCCAATTCTCTATTTTGTCACATTTTTCCTCTAGTTCTGATAACCTCTGCCTTTATGTCCTGGTGACCTTCTGTCACTGGAACCTGGAGGGTATTATGCTCAGTGAAATAAGTCAGACAAAGAAAGACAAATACTGTATGGTATTACCTATATGTGCAATCTAAGAAATAAAACAAACTAGTGAAGATAACGAAAAAGAAACATACTCACAGATTATAATAGAGAACAAACTAGTGGTTAACAGTGGGGAAAGAGAAAGGGGGAGGGACAAGATAAGAGTAAGGGATTAAGAGGTACAAACTTCTATGCATAAAATAAATAAGCTACAGGATATATTGTACAGCACAGGGAATACAGCCAATATTTTATGATAACTATAAATGGAGTATAATCTATAAAAATTTTGAATCACTGTGCTATACACCTGAAACTAATATAACATTGTAAATAAACTATACCTCAATTAAAAAAAAAGCCTTCCCCATCTCAATATTAATAGAAAAACCTTTTGCATTTTCTTCTAAATATAGATTTTCTCATATCCAGGAGATGGAAAGGACTACATACCCTTGGGATTATACTTACTTTTATATCCTGATTTTTACATTTAATGAGAATTTCCTCATATTTGTATATATTCCTTAGAGCTTAATTTTAAATGCCAAAAGAAAAAAACAGAAATTAGCCATTAAAGGCAATATCAGCAGAGGAACTGGAGTGGACATCGTAATGCAAAGGGTTAGGAGAAGCAGGAAGCAGAAACCTCAAATACAAATAATATGTTAAGTTTGGCAGTGAAAGGGGGAAAGAGATAGAACAATAGCTGGAATGCACAGCCAAATCACCAAAAAGGGTGTAAATGAAGATCGTTCATGATGTTACCTTTTCCAGGGTATACAGACTTTAATAGAAAATTGATGAAGGCCCAAAAGCCTTGGAGCTAAAGGAATGAACCTCTCTTAGGGGAATTTCAAGCATCTTCCCAAGTTCATGGGAGAAAGATTTTATAATCAAGGGAGGCATTTTCCTAGAAACTTTAAGTCATAGAACTATATAAAACAACCCTGAATATAACAGCAGTTTATAAACCAAGCCTCGGCATAAGAACAAAATTAACTAACTTACACACTCTGCCTACATCTGATCATTCCGAGTGACTGAAATCTAAGAATGTCAAAGTGAACCTGATGATGATTTTTGTCTGGCCATGTCACACTGCACTGCTCTCCTGAGCTTCTGTGGAATGGTTCCCAGAATAACAGGGAAGACTCACTAGAATGCAATACATAATTAAGTTCTTTACTGGTGACTCTTCTTAAAGTGACCTCATGGGAGTTCTGGGGAAAGGTGCAAAGCCAGGTGTGGATTAGGACAAGAAATCATGTCGGTTATCAAATGATTCAGCAGGTAAAATATGTATTATGTCACTGCACTTCAAGCAAAAATTCATGCAATGAATACAGATACACAGTGCCAAGGACTGCCCTGTTAATTTACAGAAACCAACTCAGTGATGAAAAACAACAACTCTAAGAACAGCAAAAGAAAGAAAACACATTCTATACTTTATATACTATTTCTGTTTTATTTGGAAGTTTAAAAAATCTTGTATTTACATTCCATTTTCTCATCCAGGAAATATTTATTGTGTGATTACTTTGTTCAGTCAGTGTGTGAGGTGCTGGGTATACGGTGGTGAAAAGGGATGGATTCTCTGCCCTCATGGAACAGAGTCTAGTGAGAAGACACACAGCAAACACACTAAAGCCCAGCGACATGAGGAGTTTAGGGGCAGAAATGTGATTGGAACCAGGCCTAGGGGACTTAGCTCAAAGTGGAGTTTGCAGGACAAGCACATTCTTTTCACACTTTCTCGCCCCTTCCTCCTACCAACACACACAAAATGGTTTGGCAAATATAACAGTCATCTTTACTAATTTGGGAGTCACTTCACAGGAACAGAAACAATGAGAATATTTCACTATATTTACACAAACACTTGGCCAATCTCTCCTCTGTTCTAATACATCTCAGCAAAGATGAAAATCAACTCAACTGATTTCAGAACCTCACTAATTTATATCACAGTCAGAACTCATCAACAACAGCCCACATGGCACAGGCTGGATGGCTTTTAAGATCTAAGCTGCAAACTGTAGATGAGTTTGGGCTTTTCAACATCACCTCTAAGAGACCTCAAAGGTACACCGACATAATCAGCCTTTGATGACACACTGTATCATATATCCGTAGTCTCACATGTCTCTAATTCAGCACATTTGCATATGATCTGCATTCTAACATATCCACAAATATGTTTTTATATGCTAGAAGACTGTAATATGATAGAGCCCTTTAGGAGTCATTCTGCTTTGTTGTGTCAATTCTCATGTCCATCAGACAATGATCATTCTCCCAGCCACATCCTCCACCTACGCCTTAACCACAACTGGAGGGCTAGACACTTCTGAAGAGGGCATAGTCTCTGAGTCTTTTTGACATCCTCGGCAGTCTGGTGGAAAGAAATTTGGATCCTGAGTCAACAGGCCTGAGTCTCAGTCTCAGCTTATTAGCCCCTTACTGCAAAGTCCTGAGTCAAGTTTGCAAAACATCACTAACCTCCTCATAGCTGTTTGTGACTTCAGAACAATATTGTAAAAGTGCTTTGAAAACACTCAAAAGTGTGAATAATGAAAAATTATCATTTAAAAAACATATTATCCAAGCAAATACAAGCCAAACAGCAAACACAGGGTTTTATGACACAACAATTTAGTAATTTCAATTAACTAGATTGGTGTTTTCCATCTTTCACTGATACAAATAATCCATCTAGGAAAAACAACTCCCACAGACTGCAAACCAGGTTAGTCAGCTTTAGAAATTCCAAGTATATTTATTGTTTTTATTAATCAAAGAAGAATTTCTGAACTGCAAATTTTTTACCTTTTACAAATATTAAACACACATTAAAACACAATTGGTGGGCTTCCCTGGTGGCACAGTGGTTGAGAGTCCGCCTGCCAATGCAGGGGACACAGGTTCGTGCCCCAGTCAGGGAAGATCCCACATGCTGCGGAGCGACTGGGCCCGTGGGCCACGGCCGCTGAGCCTACACGTCCAGAGCCTGTGCTCCGCAACGGGAGAGGCCACAACAGTGAGAGGCCCACATACCGTAAAAAAAAAAAAAAAAAATTGGTTTAGAAAAATACCAGTGGAACCATTGATTAAACATCTGCAGTTTGACTATAAAGTAGCAAAATTTGATTTCTTTTTTTTTAATTAATTTGTTTGTTTTTATTTTTGGCTGTGTTGGGGCTCTCATTGCTGCGCGTGGGCTTTCTCTAGTTGCGCGCGGGCTTTCTCCAGTTGCGGTGAGCGAGGGCTACTCTTCATTGTGGTGCGCAGACTTCTCCTTGTTGTGGCTTCTCTTGTTGCGGAACACGGGCTCTAGGCACGCGGGCTCAGTAGTTGTGGCTTGTGGGCTCAGTAGTTGTGACTTGCGGGCTCTTGAGCACAGGCTCAGTAGTTGTGGCGCACGGGCTTAGTTGCTCCGCAGCATGTGGGATCTTCCCAGACCAGGGCTCGAACCCGCGTCCCCTGCATTGGCAGGTGGATCCTCAACCACTGCGCCACCAGGGAAGCCCCAAAATTTGATTTCTAATAAGATTTCTAAGACAAGTGCTATCAGTTTACCTCCAAAGGTTGTAGATTGGCAGCTCAATGAGCATGATTCAGTTCATTAATGTGTTTTGTTTGGCCTACACAGTATTTCAAAAATTGAAAGTTTTTATACAAAAATTCAGATTTCTTACATCAAAAAATGCAAATCTGGCTACTCTAGTGGTGGAGAAGGCTTATACTGGCCCATAAGAGCAACTGTTAATATCTCTTCCAAGCATGTTCAGTAACAATCACATTAGAGGCTTGAAATGAGCAATGTAGGAATATTTACACCACGTGAATTGGCAAATGCTATGGATTGCAGCTTTTTTTTTCTTTAAGAAAGCTAGTTAAACACTTACAAGCACACCCTACACTTGGGACCATAATCTCACAGGGCAACAACTGGCTGGACTGAGTAGCAATAACTATGCCCTCAGATAGGATGTGGACTTTTTAGTCCATATCCACCACTATTCCCTATTGTTTTTTGTCTGGCTTAGTTCACTCATTTTAATTACCTGCCCCACATATTTAAGCATTTGATTTTGCAACTCCTGGTTTACAGTCACACTCTTTTCAATAAAACTCTTAGATGATAATAAAGAAAAAAAGCCAAGTCACTGTGCTTGCTTGATAATTAAAAAAAAAGAGCAGGCTTAAATTCAACACTGTTGAACAAACTGAAATACCATCTTTAGATTCCTTTTTCTCCCTTTTCTAACCATTGTGTTATTTAAGTAAAAAAGAACATTGTAACAGATTTCAAGTCATAAATTGAGCAGTTAGCAAAATGAATATTTTTAAAAGATAAAAATATTATTTAATTGTACATTCTTAAACAAAATATGAAAAACTGAGAATTTTTATTTCTAGAGGTAAAATCATCTTTGCTTCTCAAAACTATGAAGTCTTTTTTGGTTTGTCTGAAGACCGTGTATGGATATTTGATGGAAATCTTGAAAACCCGGCCAGAAAAATTCCTACACAAGGCAAACCTTTGATTAAATGACTCTATCAATAAGAATGTCTGAATATGAAACCAGATATGATAGCAGGCAGGAAAATTCCCTTTCATGTCACATTACATGGATTCATACACAGAGGACTGCTGCTTAGCCTGCCCTAATACTAGGTCTGTGCTTCCAAAGACAATAACATTTTCATTTATCACTCCCTTCCCTTGGGGCATGAGTATCATAGTCCTACCCACTACAAGAAAAGCATTTTCCCAAAACCACTTCCAAGGTCCCAGGAACAAAAATAAAGACAAAAAATTAAGGAAAGAACACAGACCAATGGAAGGTCCTGAAACAGTTCCAATCAACGGGTGTTATATTTCTGGACACTGTCTTAGCAGTAATCACTACCACCAAAAGGAAGGGGCCATGTGAGCATTTGTCAGGAGTCTCTGTCTCAGCACACCACTTTTAAAATTCTATCTTTCCTCCTGGACCTCCCGCTAAATTTGTTTTCAGTCTCAGACCTACCTTAGCTTGGTTACTGGTCTTTTCTTTTTTTCAAGATGCTCAAAAATAACAAATATTTGGACTTCTAGGCTAGCCCCCAAATTATAATAAGGCCATTTTTACAGTGGAGAGAAAACAAGATTAAAGAAATAGAAAGAATGGAAAGAAGGAAGGGAGGGAGGGAGAAAGGGAAGGAAAGAAAAAAAAGGACATAAAGCATGTTTTGAGCTAACATGAGAGAAAGGGACAAAGTTTTAAAAAGAGGAAGAGGAAAGCAACTGTCCTGTGTCCTTTTAGATTGCTCTTAATGTAAATTTTGGGGGTAGAATCCAAATACTGGTATTACTGATCCTCTTGAAAAAATGTTGCCTCGAATCTTTTGCACACTCCTATGTACATTAGACAGTCTCAAGTGAACACTGGAAAGCTCAAGAAACGATCCAGATACAGTCAAGGGGAGTTTGTGATAGTACCAAAAACAAAACAAAGGAAAACGATAGCAGAAAGAAAGAGTTTTACCTGTATTCAGTAAAGTACCAGCTACACTGATTTATGTTGAGCCTTTCTTCAGCGTATTGATTTTTACCGATTTAAAGCTAAAGGCCTAGACCTCAGTTACCTCAAGAATAACAGTTCTTTTAGAAGAACTTGAGGTGAACCAGAGTACTTTTACTCAAAATTCTCAGGTTCGTACTGCAGCTGACTAGCAAAGAAGTATTTCCTGGACGTATAACGAATTATCTCAGTTCTCCGCCTAGTCTAAAGCACCAGCCAGCATCCACGGGCCTCACATGCATATTTACAATAAGCAATATGTCATCGGTGTTTTTAACTTAATTTTGGTTGAGGCATTTTAACGTATACATTCCCTCAACTTAAAAAAAAAACAAAACCCAGTAGCAAGTAAGACTTTTATTTTTTAATGTTTACATTCTAAATAATTGCAATAGGTCATCAAAAGTAAAGGCTTTGGGGTAAAAAAAATCAGTCTCTGCTGCAACCAACATGCTTGTCTGTCAGTGTATGAAGGGTTAAGGAATGTAGTAATAAGGTGAGCGTGTGCTGAAAGGGGGCTGAAGGAAAAGGAACAAAAAAGGTGGAGACAATGGTAATAATAATATAACAATAACAGCTAACACTTAGTTAGTGCTCACTATGTAGTGGGCACTGCTGTAAGCACTTTACATATATAAACCCATTCTAATCTTCATAGCAATCCAGGAGGCAAACACTGCCATCATCCCCATTTAATGAATGAGGAAACTGAGGCACAGAGCCCATTTCAAGATTTGCCCAAGGGCCTCAACTACTTAGTAACATATTGAGGATTTAAACTAGTCTGAGAGTCCATGTTCCTAACCACTATCCCAGAGGCCTGAAGAGGAAGGTTACCAATGGAAAGAAGTTAATTCAACAATCAGGTTAAAATTAAGTTTAAAAAAAACAACAACTGAGGTTTTACCTTATAGAGAAAAATATATATGTTGCATGCAGATTAAAATGTTCTACCTAATAAACACAATATAAATTTAACAGGTACTTGGCAACAGATAACAAGTGCAATGACAAACATTAGAATGAATATAAGAAGCCTTCTCCAGAAAGATGTGAGCACAGTATTTTAACCACCCAAGAGGTCCTACTTTAGTGCATCTCGTGTGCCCGCAGTGCCACCCAGTGATAGTCGAGGTGAACCACGTGTATATCCTCTTCTGCAAGTTTCCATAATCTTTTCTATAACTAATACAGAACTTTCACATAAAAAAGGAAACTTGGATTAGTAATAACCTATCTTTTATTTTACTATAACTTTTTCCAAATTGCCCTTACATTTAAATTTCCTCTCCATTATTTCTTAACATATGACTGTGACAAGACCAACCAAAACTATTAACTTGAGGGCTGAGAGAGCTTGCTTGCTGAAAATTTAGAAGAGTATTTCATTTTCCCCAAGAAATCATTCAAAATATTTGTTTACAGCATTTCATTCACCCAGTGAGTACATAATGCTGTCACCACATAGGGTATTTCAGTGTTTCCTAAAATAACCTTTCAGTTACTGGAGTATGGAGTTCATTGCAGCCAGTGAGGAGGGCTGAAAACATCTGCTCCAAACAGCAAAGCAAAATGTGAGCAGGTCCCCCATCAGCAAGCAGTACCTGCACTATGGAACCTCCAAAAAGAAACAGATGCAGCAATTAGGCACGTGGTGGAGGAGGGAAGGGGGTGGGGGTCAGGAGGGAAGCTAGGCAAGCATCGAACAAGACAAAATGTATCTATAGACCTAAATAGACAGGTGATCACTTTAAAAAAATTCTCCTACAGGGAATGGTTACATTATGAAAACTGAATTCTAAAGTTTAGTTTTCATCCAAAACCATAACATTACAACTGATTATACCACTAAGACAAAATAAGACAGGGCTATATACCCCTGGAAGGAATTCAAGAAAGATTCATCAGTGAGTTCTTCTATTGAGATTTTTTTCTGAAATATTCACCAAATATTTAATAGTAGTTATTGCTAAGGAGCAGAATGACAAAAAAACTTTGAGTTACAAAGTTACACATTTGTTTATTTTTGGCATTGTTTTCCAGACATGTATTTCTTTTGTTAAAAGTGTGGAAAAGTCCTGTGCTCCACTGTATTATAATCATTAGGAAGAAACCCTGAACAGTAAGACATTTGTTTCTACTTTCTATATATCCCTTATACATTTCAATCATTGTGCAACCGATATTTTTACATACACTAATAAAACACAGCTTTTGCTTAAATTAAAATAATACCCTTCACCACAGAACTACTTACAAATCTAATTATTTTATAAAGTATATTTGTCAATTAGCAGCTAAGCCAGCTTTTAAATTCTTTCATTTTTAAAATGCCACGATTGATAACATGTCTATGGGAGTAAACATGATTAAAAAGACAAATATGTGAACTTTGATCACCAGTATATGAGAAGTGGAGTCTTGAGGTTCATTTCTGTAGCCCCTGAAATGTCTCTCTGCAACTGTTTCCCTTCAAGTCAAGGGTTGAGGATGACGAGTTCACACACTCCTAGAGACTGCAAGTCCCATTGACAAATCAGCTGCTGACTTGCAGTTAGTCCATATCATCATTGCTAAAGTTGTGTTCAATGTACCATACAGTCATAAAGCTGTAAGGTTCTTTCTAAGCCATTCTTCGTTCTTTTAGTTCCCTGACAAGCTAAAGGTCCCATGGGACCCTGTAGAGCAAAACCTCAAATACAGTGATGCCCATAACTAATCCACAGGAACCAGCCAAGAAAGTTGTTACAAATATGATTTGAGTCTTGAGTAAAAATTATTTGGGGAACTTAAATGCTATTTAATTTTAAGAGTTATCGGGATGACATATGATAGGTATACACCTTACAAGTTTACTCTAAGACACACCTCTTTTCAAATTGCGACCCACAGGTCTACTGCATCAAAGTCACCTGGGATGCTGCTTCCAAGTGGCAGACTCCTGAGTCCTGCCCCAGACCCACTGGATCTGAATGCTTGAGTGTGAGGCCCAGGAATCTGGTTTTTTCCAAAGCTCCCTGGACTCTTACTCACCTATTAGAATGGCCAAAATCCAGAACACTGACAATACCAAATGCTGGCGACCATGTGGAGCTACAGGAACTCTCACTCATTGCTGGCTGGAATGCAAGATGGCGCAGCCACTTGGGAAGACAGTTCAGTGGTTTCTTACAAAACTAAACATAATCTCACCATATCATCTGGCAATCACACTATTGATATTTACCCAAAAGGAGTTGAAAACTATGCCACTCAAAAACCTACGCATGGATGTTTATAGCAGTTTTTTTCATAGTTGCCAAAACTTTGGTACATACAGACAATGGAATATTATACAGCACTGAAAACCAATAAGCTATCAAGCCATGAAAAGACATGGAGGGAACTTAAATGCATATTACTAAGGGAAAGAAGCCAGTCTGAAAAGACTACATACTGTATGATTCCAACTATACGACTTCCTGGAAAAGACAAAATTTTGGAGACAGTAGAAAGATTTGTGGTTGCCTGGGTGTTGCGTGAAGGGGAAAGCAGAAAGGAATAGATAAGAACAGAGAATTTTTAGGGCAATGAAAATATTCTGTATGATTCTATAATGATAGATATATGTCGTTACACTTTTAAGCAAACCCATAGAATGCACAACACCAAGAGTGAACCCTAAGGGAAACTATAGGCTTTGGGTGATTATGATGTGTCAATGTAGGTTCATCCTTGGTAAAAAATGTACCATTCTGGTGAATGATGCCGATACACTCTGGTGAGTGTAGACTATTCATGTGTGGTGCAGCAGATATATGAGAAATCTCTGTATGTTCCTCTCCATGTTGTTGTAAAGCTAAAACTGCTCTAAAACATTAAGTTTTAAAAAAAAAGCTCACTGGTGACAGTCATACAACATAAGTTTGGGAATCATATTATCGAACAGCAATTCTTAAACATTGCTGAACATTAGAATCATCTGGAGAGCTTTTAAAAATCCCGGTGCGCAGGCCATGCCCCGTACTAATTAAACCAGAATCGCTTGGGGTGGGACAAGAGCAGCAGTTTTTGAAACTTCCCAGATGATTCCAACGCAAAGCCAAGTTTAATCATCAGTGCTATAAGGCCTCAAAGTGCAATTCAGAGAACAAATTCAGACTTCCTGGGTGTCAAGCAACACTCAACTTGAGATTTTAACAATAACAACAACAACAAAAATGTTTACTACCCAGGTCGTCATGGTGGCAACAAAAAAGACCTAATTAAGATGGCATAAAAAAATAACATTAAGTAAGAATTAAACATGGAAAAATCCTCATTACCAATATGACAACAGACAAAAAACAGGGGGGTGGGCTTCTCTGATGGCGCAGTGGTTAAGAATCTGCCTGCCAATGCAGGGGACACGGGTTCGAGCCCTGGTCTGGGAAGATCCCACATACCACGGAGCAACTGAGCCTGTGCACCACAGCTACTGAGCCTGCGCTCTAGAGCCCGTGAGCCACAACTACCGAAGCCTGCGTGCCTAGAGCCTATGCTCCGCAACAAGAGAAGCCACCACAGTAAGAAGCCCGCTCACCGCAACGAAGAGTGGCCCCCGCTCACCGCAATTCAATTAGAGAAAGCCTGCGTGCAGCAATGAAGACCCAATGCAGCCAAAAATAAATAAAATAAATAATTTTTTTTTAACAAAAAGAAAGAAAAAAGAGGGGGGAGGTTTTCAACAGTTAATTTGAGTCAAAGAAGGACACTTATTAAGTCCAGGCTTCACTGACCAACAACTTATGCTTGAAATATTGCGAATCAGCTTTATTATATAACATGACGGAAGAAATGAACAATACTATGTGATTTTTTTCATGCTATTACAAATCAATGTGCAACAGTTTGGGGATATTTAGAAGATGCTGAAGGAGAAAGTGTATCCAAACAAACTAAATTTTCAATAAGGTACCAATGTCAGAGAAATAAAATGATTCAGCAAGCTGCTTTCTCAAGTCAAAGCCTTTTGTAGTTCAGACTGAAAGATGCATTTTGCTTTCCCTCAGTGGCTTACAAGATAGTACATTATTAAACTTGAGACAACATATCCGAATACAGTGGACTTGAAACTAGAGTCACAGAATTTTAAAAGCATGTCTTTACTGAAAGAAGTACAAATTTCAGACTTAAACTGCACCTAAAAATTGAACAGAAAGCCAAAGGAGAATGTACTCATTTTACTATTGCGGCCTGACTTGAGTTCAATAGAATCAAAAATATAAAAGAATTACAGAGCTGTTTAGTGGAAGGAAAGTCATCATTTCAGAAAAGATTCAATGGTTTGCATGATTTCAAACCAAGTTTTAAGTTTCTGCAGCTTCCTTTAGAAAAAATCTCAGAATGTATATGTATTGTCATCTACCTTATAAGAGTGGTTCAGGGCTTCCCTGGTGGTGCAGTGGTTAAGAATCCACCTGCCAATGCAGGGGACAGGGGTTTGAACCCTGGTGCGGGAATATCCTGCATGCCACAGAGCAACTAAGCCCGTGGGCCACAACTACTAAGCCTGCGCTCTAGAGTCCACGAGCCACAACTACTGAAGCCCGCGTGCCTAGAGCTCATGCTCCACAACAAGAGAAGCCACTGCAATGAGAAACCCACGCACCGCAACGAAGAGTAGGCCCCGCTCACTGCAGCTAGAGAAAGCCCACACCCAGCAACAAAGACCCAACACAGCCAAAAATAAATAAATAAATTTATAAAGAAAAAAAGAAAAGTGTGGTTCAGTTTTAGGAAGAATTGACTGAACTGAAAACAAACTATCCCACCAAGAAGACACAGTGTTCTTGGAAATTTAGAGATAACTATATGGATTCTAGAGCTGCCCCGAAATTTCTGGCAATTGCCTCTCAACAATGTTTTAATCCTCTGCCCCTATGAAAATCCACCTAAAATGTAAAATTGCTGAAAAATCATTGACGTAAAGCTTGAATCAGAAGTGATATGGACCTTCACTTGTACAGAACATGAATTTTTTTTAATATTAATGAAAATTTATATATAAAACCCAAATTATCGAGATAGCTTCAGCCACCAGAGGGCAGACAGCAGAAGCAAGAACAACTACAGTCCTGCAGTCTGTGCAATGAAAAGCACATTCACAGAAAGATAGACAAGATGAAAAGGCAGAGGACTATGTACCAGATGAAGGAACAAGGTAAAACCCCAGAAAACAACTAAATGAAGTAGAGATAGGCAACCTTCCAGAAAAATAATTCAGAGTAATGATAGTGAAGATGATCCAGGACCTCGGAAAAAGAATGGAGGCAGAGATTGAGAAGATGCAAGAAATGTTTAACAAAGACGTAGAAGAATTAAAGAACAAACACCTAGAAGAATTAAAGAACAAACACCTAGAAGAATTAAAGAACAAACAAACAGAGATGAGCAATACAATAACTGAAATGAAAAATACACTAGAAAGAATCAATAGCAGAATAACTGACACAGAAGAACGCATAAGTGACCTGGAAGACAGAACAGTGGAATTCACTGCCGCAGAACAGAATAAAGAAAAAAGAATGAAAAGAAATGAAGACAGCCTAAGAGACATCTGGGACAACATTAAACACACCAATATTCGCATTATAGAACTCCCAGCAGGAGGAGAGAGAGAAAGGACCCGAGAAAATATTTACAGAGATTATAATACTCAAAAACTTCCCTCACATGGTAAAGGAAATAGCCACTTCCAATTCTAGGAAGCGCAGAGAGTCCCAGGCAGGATAAACCCAAGGAGAAACACGTCCAGACACATAGTAATCAAATTGACAAAAATTAAAGACAAAGAAAAATTATTAAAAGCAGCAAGGAAAAAATGACAAACAACATATGAGAGAACTCCCATAAGGTTAACAGCTGATTTCTCAGCAGAAACTCTACAAGCCAGAAGGGAGTGGCACAATATATTTAAAGTGATGAAAAGGAAGAACCTACACCAAGATTACTCTACCCAGCAAGGATCTTATTCAATTCAACAGAGAAATCAAAAGCTTTACAGACAAGCAAAAGCTAAGAGAATTCAGCACCAACAAACCATCTCTACAACAAATGCTAAAGGAACTTCTCTAAGTGGGAAACACAAGAGAAAAAAAAGACGTACAAAAACAAACCCAAAACAAGAAAATAGAAATAGGAACATACATATCAATAATTACCTTAAATGTGAATGGATTAAATGCTCCAACCAAAAGACACAGGCTTGCTGAATGGATACAAAAACAAGACCCATATATATGTTGTCTACAAGAGACCCACTTCAGACCTAGGGACACATACAGACTGAAAGTAAAGGGAAGGAAAAAGATATTCCATGCAAATGGAAATGGAAATCAAAAGAAAGCTGGAGTAGCAATACTCACATCAGATAAAATAGACTTTAAAATCAAGAATGTTACAAGTGAAAAGGAAGGACACTAAATAATGATGAAGGGATCAATGCAAGAAGAAGATATAACAATTATAAATATATATGCACCCAAGATAGGAGCACCTCAATACATAAGACAACTGCTAACAGCTATAAAAGAGGAAATCGACAGTAACACAATAATAGGGGGGACTTTAACACCTCACTTACACCAACGGACAAAACATACAAACAGAAAATTAATAAGGAAACACAGCTTTAAATGACATAATAGGCCAGATAGATTTAATTGATATTTATAGGACATTCCATCCAAAAACAGCAGATTACACTTTCTTCTCAAGTGCACACGGAACATTCTCCAAGACAGATCACATCTTGGGTTACAAATCAAGCCTCAGTAAATTTAAAAAAATTGAAATCATATCAAGCATCTTTTCTAACCACAATGCTATAAGATTAGAAATCAATTACAGGGAAAAAAACACAAACACATGGAGGCTAAACAATACGTTACTAAATAACCAAGAGATCACTGCAGAACTCAAAGAGGAAATCAAAAAATATGTAGAGGGCTTCCCTGGTGGCGCAGTGGTTGAGAGTCCACCTGCCGATGCAGGGGACACGGGTTCATGCCCCAGTCCAGGAGGATCCCACATGCCGCGGAGTGGCTAAGCCCGTGAGCCATGGCCACTGGGCCTGCGCGTCCGGAGCCTGTGCTCCGCAATGGGAGAGGCCACAGCAGTGAGAGGCCCGTGTACCGCAAAAAAAACCCAACAAAATACGTACAGACAAATGACAATGAAAACATGACGATGCAAAACCTATGGGATGCAGCAAAAGCGGTTCTAAGGGGGAAGTTTATAGCTATACAAGCCTACCTCAAGAAACAAGAAAAACCTCAAATAAACAATCTAACCTTACACCTAAAGGAACTAGAGAAAGACGAACAAACAAAAGCCAAAGCTAGCAGAAGGAAAGAAATCATCAAGATCAGAGCAGAAATAAATGAAATAGAAACAAAGAAAACAATAGCAAAAATCAATAAAACTAAAAGCTGGTTCCTTAAGAAGATAAACAAAATTGATAAACCTTTACCCAGACTCATCAAGAAAAAGACGGAGAGGACTCCAATCAGTAAAATTAGAAATGAAAAAGGAGAAGTTACAACGGACACCATGGAACTACAAAGCATCATAATAGACTACTTCAAGCAACTCTATGCCAATAAAATGGACAACCCAGAAGAAATGGACAAATTCTTAGAAAGGTATAACTTTCCAGGACTGAACCAGGAAGAAATAGAAAATATGAACAGGCCAATCACAAGTAATGAAATTGACACTGTGGTTAAAAATCTTCCAACAAACAGAAGTCCAGGACGAGCTGGCTTCAAGGGTGAATTCTATCAAACATTTAGGGAAGAGCTAACACCCATCCTTCCCAAACTCTTCCACAAAAAATGCAGAGGAAGGAATACTCCCAAACTCACGAGGTCACCATCACCCTGATACCAAAACCAGACAAAGATACTACAAAAAAAGAATATTACAGACCAGTATCGCTGATGAATACAGATGTTAAAATCCTCAACAAAATACTAGCAAACAGGGCTTCCCTGGTGGTGCAGTGGCTGAGAGTCCGCCTGCCAATGCAGGGGACACAGGTTCGTGCCCCGGTCCAGGAAGATGCCACATGCCATGGAGCGGCTGGGCCTGTGAGCCATGGCCACTGAGCCCGCGCATCCGGAGCCTGTGCTCCGCAACGGAAGAGGCCGCAACAGTGAGAGGCCCACGTACTGCAAAAAAAAATAATAATAAAGTACTAGCAAACAGAATCCAACAACACATTAAAAGAATCATACACCATGATCAAGTGGGATTTATCCCAGAGATATAAGGATCCTTCAATATATGCAAATCAATCAATGTGATACACCATATTAACAAACTGAAGGAGAAAAACCATATGATCATCTCAGTAGATGCAGAAAAAGCTTTTGACAAAATTCAACACCCATTTATGATAAAAAACTCTCCAGAAAGCCAGCATAGAGAGAACCTACCTCAACAAAATAAAGGCCATATATGACAAACCCACAGCAAACATCATTGTGAATGGTGAAAAACTGAAAGCATTTCCTCTAAGATCAGGAACAAGACAAGGATGTCCACTCTCGCCACTATTATTCAACAAAGGTTTGGAAATCCTGGCCATGGCAATCAGAAAAGAAAAGGAAATAAAAGGAATACAAATTGGAAAAGAAGTAAAACTGTCACTGTTTGCAGATGACATGATACTATACATAGATAATCCTACAGAGGCCACCAGAAAACTACTAGAGCTAATCAATGAATGTGAAAGTTGCAGGATACAAAATTAGTGCACAGAAATCTCTTGCATTCCTATACACTAACAACGAAAGATCAGAAAGAGAAATTAAGGAAAGAACCCCATTCACCATTGCAACAGAAAGAATGAAATACCTAGGAATAAACCTACCTAAGGAAGTAAAAGACCTGTACTCAGAAAACTATGAGACACTGATGAAAGAAATCAAAAATGACACAAACAGATGGAGCAATATACCATGTTCTTGGATTGGAAAAGTCAATATTGTGAAAATGACTATACTACCCAAAGCAATCTACAGATTCAATACAATCCCTATCAAATTACCAATGGCATTTTTTACAGAACTGGAACAAAAATTCTTAAAATTTGTATGGAGACACAAAAGACCCCGTATAGCCAAAGTAATCTTGAGGGAAAAAAGCAAGAGCTGGAGGAATCAGACTCCTTGACTTCAGACTATACTACAAAACTACAGTAATCAAGACAATACTGGCACAAAAACAGAAATATAGATCAATGGAACAGGAGAGAAAGCCCAGAGATAAACCCATGCACATATGGTCACCTTATTTTTGATAAAGGAGGCAAGAATATACAATGGAGAAAAGACAGCCTCTTCAATAAGTGGTGCTGGGAAAACTGGACAGCTACATGTAATAGAATGAAATCAGAACACTCACTAACACCCTATACAAAAATAAACTCAAAATGGATTAAAGACCTAAATGTAAGGCTGGACACGATAAAATTCTTAGAGGAAAACATAGGCAGAACACTCTTTGGCATAAATCACAGCAAGATATTTTTTGATCCACCTCCTAGAGTAATGGAAATAAAAACAAAAATAAACAAATGGGACTTAATGAAACTTAAAAGCTTTTGCACAGCAAAGGAAACCATAAACAAGACGAAAAGACAACTCTCAGAATGGGAGAAAATATTTGCAAACAAAGCAACTGACAAAGGATTAATCTCCAAAATATATAAATAGCTCATACAGCACAATATTAAAAAAAATAACCCAATCAAAAAATGGGCAGAAGACCTAAATAGACATTTCTCCAAAGAAGACATACAGATGGCCAAAAGGCACATGACAAGCTGCTCAATATCACTAATTCTCCAAGAAATGCAAATCAAAACCACAACGAGGTATCACCTCACACTGGTCAGAATGGCCATCATCAAACACTCTACAAACAATAAATGCTGGAGAGGGTGTGGAGAAAAGGGAACCCTCTTGCACTGTTGGTGGGAATGTAAATTGATACAGCCACTACGGAGAACAGTATGGAGGTTCCTTAAAAAACTAAAAATAGAACTACCATATGACCCAGCAATCCCACTACTGGGTGTATACCCTGAGAAAACCATAATTCAAAAAGACACATGCACCCCAATGTTCATTGCAGCACTATTTACAATAGCCAGGTCATGGAAGCAACCTAAATGCGCATCAACAGATGAATGGATAAAGAAGATGTGGCACATATATACAATGGAATATCACTCAGCCATCAAAAGGAACAAAATTGGGTCATGTATAGAGATGTGGATGGACCTGGAGACTGTCATACAGAGTGAAATAAGTCAGAAAGAGAATATCAAATATCATATATTAATGCATATATGTGCAATCTAGAAAAATGGTACAGATGAACTGGTTTGCAAGGCAGAAATAGACACACAGATGTAGAGAACAAATGTATGGACACCAAGGGGGAAGGGGGGGATGGTGGGATGAATTGGGGGATTGGGATTGACATATATACACTAATATATATAAAATAGATAACTAATAAGAACTTGCTGTATAAAAAATAAAATAAAATTCAAAATAAATAAATAAAACCCAAACTTTCTATAGCCACTTCCACCTGCTAAGGTGGTGAATTAGCTGGCTGAGGTAGAAATACCAACTGGAGCAAACAAGAGGCTAGCCAAAAACTGAAGAGGAAACACTGGGTAAAGAGATGTCCACAGGGAATATTGGAAAGCTCCAACATATTCCTGGGAATCTAGAAGGGCACATGCATGTGCAGAGCTGTGTGCATGCACAAGAACGACCCAAGAAGGCCTAATATTTTACTTATAGCTGACCTTGAGGTTCTGCACAAGCACGAGTGAAAGAAGAGTTGTAAACTCTGTCCCAACACACAGAGTGTCTCAGCAAAGGCGAAGAGATACATTGGTTCAAGGCAGTTAAGAAATTCTATGCCTAATCATCAGCTGACCACTAAGCTAACTGAACACAGTGGCTTCAAAAGACAAAGAATAAAGACTTTATAAAATTCATTCAGAAAAGTCACTAAACAAAAAAACAACAACAATGAATAGCAACAACAACGAACCCTTGAGCACAGGAGAAATCTGAACTCCAAAGTTTCAACACTCTATTATTTAAAATATCCAGTTTTCAACCACAACAAAAAAATTATGAAACATGCAAAGAAACAGGAAAGTATGACCATTCATAGGGGGAAAAAAGGCAGGCAATAGAAACTGTCTGTGAGAAAGCCCGGTGTTGTACCTAATAAAGACTTTATTTTTTTTAATATTTATTTATTTATTTGGCTGCGCTGGGTCTTAGTTGCAGCACGAGAGTTCTTTGTTGCCATGTGCAGGATTTTCGTTGCGGCACACAGGATCTTTAGTTGCAGCATGTGGGATCTAGTTCCCTGACCAGGGATCAAACCCAGGCCCCCTGCATTGGGAGCACGGAGTATTTTTTTTTTAATATATAATTGTCAGTTAACTTTTTTTTTTAACATCTTTATTGGAGTAGAATTGCTTTACAATGGTGTGTTAGTTTCTGCTTTATAACAAAGTGAATCAGCTATACATATACATATATCCCCATGTCTCCTCCCTCTTGCCTCTCCCTCCTACCCTCCCTAACCCACCCCTCTAGGTGGTCACAAAGCACCGAGCTGATCTCCCTGTGCGATGCAGCTGCTTCCCACTAGCTATCTGTTTTACATTTGGTAGTGTATATATGTCCATGCCACTCTCTCACTTCGTCCCAGCTTACCATTTCCCCTCCCCATGACAGAGACAATCTTGAAAGTAGCAAAATAAATGCAACTCATCACACGCAACAGATCCTCAATAGATTAGCACCTTAATTCTCACAAAAAAATCATAGATGTCAGTCAGCAGTGGAATAACATATACAAAATGCTAGGGGATGGGTGGAAGAACGTCAACCAAGAATTCTATACCTGGCAAAACTATTCTTCAAAAATAAAGATGAAATTAAGACATTCCTAGGTAAACAAAAAAGGAAGGATTTGTTGCAAGCAAACCTGCCCAATAAGAAATACCAAAGGGCTGAAATGAAAAACAAAAAACACCAGACGGTAACACAAATCCACACAAAGAAATAAAGAGCAGCAGTAAAACTAACTAAAATAAGTAAGTATAAAAGACAGTATAAATGTACTGTGTTTATAAATATTTTCTTCTCCTACCTGATTTTTAAAAGAACTGAATAGAGCTATAGTGGTCAACCTGTGTTGATGGGCATACAGTGTATAAAGATGTAATTTGTATGACAATAATAGCACAAAGAGGAAGGGAGGGAACAAAGCTATACTATAACAAAGCAAGTTTTTACATGCTGTTCAAATGATGTCGGTATTAATCTAAACTAGACTGCTTTAGATTAAAATGTTAATTGTAACTCCCAGGGCAACACTAAGAAAATATGGAAAATACGTGTGGGCGCACATGCACATGTGCACACATAAACACGCAATGGGAATTAAAATAGTACACTAGAACATAACTGTTTAACAATAAAAAGGCATTAATGGAGGGACAGAGAAATACAAAAGACACAGAATTTAGAAAACAATAGCAAAATGGCAAAGAAAAAAAGCAGAGATTGGCAGAATATGTTACAAAAATTGATCCAACTATATTCTGTCTATAAAAGACATATTTTAGATTCAAAGACACAAAGAGATTTAAAGTAAAAATATGAAAAAAATATACCATGTATAATGGGCTGAATTGCGTCTCTCCCAAAATCCGTATGTTGAAGTCCTAACCCCAGCATCTCAGAATGTGCCAAAATTTGGATAGGGTCTTTCAAGATGTAATTAAGTTAAAAATGACATCACTAGGATGTGCCCTAATCCAGTATGACTGATGTCTTTACAAGAAGAGAAAATCTGTATTCAGATATATACAGAAGGAAGATGATGTGAAAACACAGGGAATGATAGCCATTGACAAGCCAAGGAGAGAGGCCTGGAACAGTTCCTTCCCTCATGGGCCTCAGAAGAAGTTAACCCTGACAGCACCTTGATCTTAAAGTTCTTAGAGTTCAACCCTCCAAAACTGTGAGAAAATAAATCCCTGTTGCTTAAGACACCCAGTCTATGGAACTTTGTTATGGCAGCCCTAGCAAATAATATATCATAAAAATAGTAACCAAAAACAGATTGAGAATATCAGAAAAAAGAGACTTTGAGGCAAAAACTGTTACTAGAAGCAAATTACATTTTATACATTTATAATACATTTATATAATTATAATAATAGTTATAATAATAATTATACAATAATATATAATAATTATAATAATAGTACATTTTATAATAATAAAGTGGTCCATTTATCAATAAGACATAACAATTATAAACATATATGTACCTAACAGCAGAGCACCCAAAACATAAAGCAAAACTGACAGAACTGAAGGAAGCAAAAAACAATCCAACAATAAGAGATGGAAACTTAAATATACCATTTTCAATAATAGATATAGCAACTAGGCAGAAAATCAACCAAGAAATAGAAGACTTGAAATGCAAAAATGCAAATCAAAACCACTTCAGACCCCCTATAATAGCTAAAGTAAAAATTATGGGGAATAGCAAGTGTTGACAGGAATGTGAAAAAACTGTAAACCTAATGAATTGCTGGTGGGATTGTAAAATAGTGAAGCTGTTTTAGAAAAAAATTGACAGCTCCTCAAAATTGACAGCTCCACAAAACTTTACCATATATACCAACTAGACCAAAGAAACATCTATATAACACTCCACAACATCAGCAGAATACACATTCTTCTCTAGCACACCTGGACCATCCTCCAAGATATACCAAAAACAAGGCTCAGTAAATGTAAAAGGACTGAAACTACATAGTGAATGTTCTCCAACTACAATGGAATGAAGTAAGAAATTAAAAATACAAGGGTATTTGGGAAATTCACAAACAGGTGGAAATTAAACAACACATTCCTAACAACCAGTGGATCAAAGAAGAAATCTCAAAGGAAATCAGAAAGTGATTTAAGATGACTGAAACAAAACACAACATACCATAACTTATGAGATGAAGCTAAAACAGTTCTTAAAGGGAAATTTATAACTGAAAACAACTATATTAAAAAAGAAAAAGACCTCAAATCAATAACCTAACACTCCTCCTTAAGATACTACAAAAAGAAAAACAAACTAATCCTGAAACTAGCAAAAGGAATGAACTATTAAAGATAAAAGTGGAATAAATGAAATATAGAGTACAGGAAACCAATAGAGAAAAATCAATAAAATCCAAAGTTGGTTTGTTGGAAAGATCAACAAAATTAACAAACCTTAAGCTAGACTCACCAAGAAAAAAATAAAGAAGACTCATTTACTAAAATCATGAATAAAAGAGGGAATATTTGTACTGACCTTACAGAAACAGAAAGGATTCCATGAGAATACTATGAACAATCATATGCCAATAAATTAAATAACCTAAATGAAATGGATAAATTCCTACAAAGACACAAATTACTGAAACTGACTAAATAATAAATAGAAAAACTGAATAGACATATAACAAGTAGAAAGATTGAATTAATAATCATAAAACTTAACAAAAAAGCAGCAGCCCAGACTTTTTTAGCTTCACTGGTGAATTCTACCAAATAATTAAAGAATTTGTACCAATTCTTCACCAATTCTTCCAAAAACTAGAAAAGGAGAAAACAACTCGTTCTATGAGGTATCTTTCTGATACCAAAAACCAAGAAAACCATCACAAAAAAAGAAAATTATGGAGCAATTCTCCTTTTTGAATACAGACCTCAAAATTCTTAGCAACATACAAGCAAACTAAATATAGCAACTTTACCAAGAATTATAAAACATAACCAAGTGAGATTTTTCCAAGGATTACAAAATTGGTTCAATATACAAAAATCAATATCAATTGTTAATCAATGTTAATCAATAATCAAATAACATATTAATAGGATAAGTGACACAAACCAATTAATGATCTCAATAGTTACAGAAATAGCATTTGCCAAAATCCAACACCCTTTCATCATACTAGTGGTGAAAAACTGAATTTTTTGCCCTGAAATCAGGAAAAAGAAAAGGATGTCTGTTCTTGACACTTCTATTCAACATTGTACTTGGGTTCTTTCTATCCAGGGCAATGAGGCAAGAAAAAGAAATGAAAGGTGTTCATGCCGGAAAGAAAGAAGAAAAACTATCTCTATTCACAGATGACATGACCTTGTATATAGAAAATCCTATAGTATCCACTAAAATATTCTTAGAACTAAAAACACAAGCCCAGCGAGGTTGCAAGATACAGAGCAATATACAGTCATTATGTTAAGCTCCATTGCTCAGTGCTGACCACATTACTTATCAAAATCATCCTCCCAAAAGACAAGTCAAGATTTGTTATATTTGTACACTCTTCTTAAAAGCTAAAACATATTCCCCAGTCATCCTTATTCACCATAACATTGCCAAGAATAACAGCGTGCTTGGCATTGGGCGCTCAATAAACATTTAAGTGAATAAATAAATGAATGAATGAATACTGGGAGCACCTTATATGCCCTTAAGGATAAGTATAATACAGTTTCTGGATCCAGACTGAGTTCAGGTCCCAACTCTGCTATTTACTGGCTGTGTGACATAGGGCAAGTTACAGTGTTATTCTACGCCTCTGCTTCTTCCTCAGTAAAATGGGAATAATAAAACTGTTGGGGAAATAAATCAGTTAATATATGCAATGTGCTTAGAACTGTGTTTAGTATAAAGTAAATGTTACCTAAGTTTTATGATGTTTTTAAAGTCACTCTCAATGATTCAACTTTGGAGAATATAAACAGCCTATACAATACAGCATCTACTCCAAGGTCAGCAAGTTCATAGCACTCTCTCAATGTTGCACCTTTATATTATTATTGTTAATAATCACAGCACTCCTTTTCCAGAAACTGTCTCAACCTTCTCAATACCAGTCTCCAGTCAGCCCAAGAGGCAGAAAAGACTAACACTGTTTGCCGTTCTGTGTTGCTTCTACTATCATTCTACAAAAACAGCACCAGAACTCAACTTTTGCTCTACAAGCTTGATCTAGTACCCTGACAATAAATTCACTCCCCACAAAAAAGAACAGTCCTCTAACTGACTTCTAACTTCTAACAGGCCTACTAGTCATAGAATATTGGATTATTATTTAAATTAAATGTCACATCTCATGTTTGTTCTCCAGATAAGTATTAATAAATGGCCAGATTTACTGCTAATGCCAACTTCTAAAGAATGTCTTTCACTGGGCTTTTTGTCAGTGCCTAGAACATGCCAAGTTTTGTCCTGCTTCAGGCTTTTGCATTAACTGTTCTCTCCATCTGGAACATCTTGCCCTGGCTAACAGAAGTATCCCTGCTATCTTTATGAAACTGTTGCATATCCTTATGCAAATTTATCACTATTACTTGTTTATTGTCTGTATATACAACTACAATGTAAATTCCATGGGGCAGGAAACTTGCTGGCTTGTTTATCATTTATTGTATAATCTGGCATAAGAAACAAGTGTGGATGGATGGAAAGATGGATAATGGATGGATGGATGGATTCCGTGAGTGCAGATTCAACTTAATTTCTTAGTCCCTAGAGTGAGTATCAATGGGTTTAAAAAATAGAGACCAACATCATAACTTTAAAGTGAAAATATATTTAGTATATGGCATTTACCATAATGGAAAAGTAAACTAAGCATATAAAAATGGCTGAAACCAAAGCAGTTTCCTTTTAGCCCTCAATTAACTAGAAAATGAAATCAACCAGAATATCAAAATTTCTAAGCACTTCAGCTAATCAAGATCTTATTTTACACTGGTGGTATATAATGACTCTAGGCTACGAAAAAATTAAAAATTATTCGGCATTATTCCTCATACACATTCTGTGAAGAACCAAAGTGATTTCCCTGGAAATTAAATCTCAGTCACCATGCTTGCTGCCAATGGTTTACTTATCCTTTAGCTGCAATGATGACATAATAGTTGGGGCCAAATAGATTCCACTGGGAATCGGTTGGTCCATAACTTAGGACAGGTAAAGAGTCACCATTAATTAGCAAATATAGAAGGATGTAATTACTACATTTTATTCTACATAAAATTTTCCGACCCTAGAAAGTACCAAGATGGAGGTGGAAGTGATTAACTTAGCAACAAAAATAAATTGTTCTACTCTAGTAATAGAGAACAGAGGTGATTCTAAGACTGTTAAACCCACCTTTAGGAACAGTCAATTAAGTTCACTATTCTACAAGATCCTTCAATGAGAAAATCTAAATTCGGGGAATATCCATCAACACCAATGGCTCTTTCTCCTCCTATTTCTTTTATATCTTTATCTTAATTATGTTTCTATTTTTCAGAACATTTTGAAAGCACCAAATTGTTTTAAAGTATCTAATGAGAATTAAATTAGATCACAATGAAATTTGTCTTCTGGTTTTATTCTATTCTCCTTTGAGATATTCTCCCACTAGTAATTATCAATTATTACAAGTTAAAACCCCTGGTTTCCCTCATTATGGCTCATGTCATATAAAAATATGACATGTCCACGAATATAACTAAAGATTTCAGTTATATAAAACCAGAGCATCCTCTCAATACTTATATTTTGCTGAATCTTCTTTAAAAAAAAAAAATAGTGAACCGTGTTTTGTAATGCAGTCAACTTGTATTCAATCCAACCAATAGTATAAAATAATAACAGAAAATAATAGATTTTCTAAAATCTTTGCAGTTTTCTTTGGAAGTCATCTGATTTTTCATTTTTTGTGTGTGTCTTTATCTACCTACTTACTCATCTTAATATTATTTAAATTTTAATATTCATATATCCCCTGAAATTAAATTGATAGAGCAGTGGGAAGCCTTAGAGAATTAAAGAACTGAAGTTAGACGAGGATTAAAAATTGGCCACAAGTAACTAAAGACTGTCAGGCTGGCATGAACCTTCAAGACAGGAATGCATTAGGAAATTCAAATGCAAATTTGTAGTTCCCAGATTTCTTCAACTTTCTGATATTATCCTTTTTTTTTCCTCTCCCTACTCCAGTCTCTCAACTTCTTTGGTCACAGACTGCTGCTTCTCCATCTTTCCACCCTCTATTTACCCTTCAGGATAATCTTAACTTTCAGCCGCCACTTCCTTCCTGTATACAGGATTGTCTTTCCTCACAGATTGGGACATTTGAGACTGTTCTCAAGGTAATTCTTCCGGAGCTGACTTATTAATTAGGTAGAGTGCCTAAGGCCCACAATACTTTAGGAGTACACAGTAATGTTTTAATTTTAATTTATTTTAAAATCTGAAGAAAAAAATGAATATGTAATACCAGTAAACACACAATAATTAGTTATATTCATCTTTATATGAATGCAGTTATAAATATAATTCTTAACATTTTTATGGAGGAAAGGACCCATAAAGGCAAAATTTTCTAGGGCTCACAGAAATCTTAATAGTCCTTGAATTCTTCTGAGTCAGCCCAGCCTTACATCCCTCCCCAGTCAAAACTGGTGCATTCTAGCCTCATGGGTAAGACCCAGACCAGAGGTGACTATAAAGTATTTCAAAATCTGATTTATGGTGATGTTTGCAAAATTCACTAAATTCACTAAAAACTGCTAAACGATCACCCCTGAAATAGGATGAATTTTATGATATGTAAAATATAACTCAATAAATTTTTAAAGGTATAGATTAAATAGGAAAAGCAAAAACACAGGTGTATCTAAAAAACACAAAAGTATCAGATTATTATACTTGTTTGAATTCAAAAGTTTATCCATAAAAATGTGCTATAATAATGAGTTAAAATCTCATCTACCCTAAATATGAACAATCTACAAACAAGGAAAAAAAGGTGAAATAAAAAATTCCAAAACATTCTATATGTGAAAATAATTATAGAAGTTTGGTGCTAAAAAAAACCTAACTCATTGTAGTAGTAATTAGGGGAGCCTGGTTGCAATTAAGTACAGGAAGGATATTAAAACTTTCAAAAGATATTTCTGTAAGCCACAACAGAAGAATAAGAGCAACAGAATAATTGGAACCACATCCAAACCCACTTCCTTGTTATTTACCAATATCATGTAAAGAATACTGTTTAGATGCTGACATTAGACAATCTTCAGTTGACAACTTTAAATCATATTAAGACTAAGAAAAAAAAAATCAAAGAATTTTATGACAAGGGTTAAAAGTTTATAGCCTTGAAACTACAAAAAATTTGGTGCCCACTACAAACCACATCCCGACAATTGTCATGTCTCTATGATGAAATGGTTTTGTTGTGGTTGAGGCAATCATTTCTGAGTTAATTATTAGCTACTATTCAAATCAAGTGCAATTTGTCTATTGTACATTAGATCACTTCTAAGAGACGGGGTACAAAATTTCATTTTTAGCAACTGATACTGAATGTTATAATCATTCATTTGTCATCCTATGCAATGCAATCAAAATGAGTAGAAAACTATGTTTTTTACCACTGCATGAAATGGCAGTCATTTTCCAGGCAGCTGAAATTAAGTTCAAATGTTATCTGCTTAATGCAAGTGAACATTTATATAAAAAAAAGAAAATGAATACATTTTTTAAAAGGTGAAGTTTCCTATTACGTTACTTTGAAAAGTATCTAGAAATAGCACTTCCTATTTACATAAAGCAGATTTTAATCATTTTGTGGTTTGGTTTTTAGATCTAAAATCTACAAATGTTATCTTAAATTGACAAACTAAGTGAAGTTAGTCAAGATTTCTCTAATATGAAAAGATATAATAATTATGATAAAATCATGTCAATAACCATTTTTTAATCTCAGCATATTTCTAACATTGTGAAATATTTTTTCAATAACCTAATAAAATTAATGCTACTCATCAGTAGTATACTTTCTAGTAGACAAAGAATTTGCCATATCCTTTGTTGCACTAGAACTTCAAAACAACCCAGTATGTTAGTATAGTGAACATCTGTTGATTGGCTCCCTATCATCCTTTTCCCCTTCCTCTGGCCAAAAAATAACTCCACCATTCTTCAAGGAAATCATCTCTCCCCAGTCAAAGCCATGTGGTTTGGGTGGAGTTAACCCTGTCCCTTGTATCGGGAATGGCTTAAGCCAATCAATATAGTTTATCTTTCAGGACTCATTAATTGGTTCAGGAATATTTCACTTAACCCAGTCATTTAACAGTCACAGTCTTGTGTTCTGGGACTTCTAGGAAAGGGCACTTCCTTTCTCTTCCATGGGAACTACTGAAAAATTCAGAAACTTTCCTGGGTGGTACAGTGGAAGGATGTAAGATCTGGAACAAGAATTGCTAAAACTTTAGCTCTTCACAATGAAGAATGGAGAAAAGGGGAGAGACAAGGAGAAAGCACAGAATAGGAATGAAAACAGGAAAGGAAAGAAAGACAAGCAAAAAAAAAAAAAAAAAAAGACAGAGAAAAGAGATGCCCAAGGCTAGAGAAGCACACATGAGAAGAAAAGAGAGTCCAGAGCCAAAGAATAGGGCAGAGGCAAAGAATCAACGAAAAACGGAGCTTAGGCTGCAGTGGGTTCAGAGAACGAAAAGGCTTTTATCACCCATTGTGTTGCACTTCAGGAAGGCTTCAGCATAAATTATTACCTGTACCACTGCCCTTTGAAACTCTGTAACACTGTTCACAGCTCAGAGGTTATTTTGAATGTGGCAACGGTAGCAGTATCCAAGGAGACATAGTCTTTGGTTGAAAGACCATCACCTAACAGAATTTATAAACAGAAGCCTTGAAAAGTTAAAATCCAGATTCCTAAGCATGATATATGAGGCCCAACCACATTCTGCAACCCCGTAGGGAACCACAGGGAACTATATATCACCTCCAACTCTCCCATACAACTTGGCTGCCTCTACTAGTAAACTTTGAACAGCTATGTCACCTCCCACTCCAAGCTACCTAGCACAGAGCCTGGGATACAGTTACTGCTCAGTGGACTAGAGCTGAAACAAAAAATCCAGTCATCCCATGACTCCAAATGCTATTTTTTCTCAAAATTCTCATATTTCAACAAAAACGCTTGTCCATCAGGTTAAAGTCCATGATGGCTTTCACTCAGTGGATCTAAACATGATTAGATAATGACCCAGAAGAGCCCACTTTGTTGCACTATCTTACTGTAGCTCTCGGCATGCTTTGGGGAGGTGGGGGCAGTCTTACTATGTGTTTCCTTATTACTGAGTGCTCTTTTGCTTCCCCTGCCTCTTACTCAATTTGCCTTCTCCCCTTTAGCTTCACCACAGGAAAGCTGGAGCTTGCCTGTCCCTCAATGTCAAAGCTTTTCCTTCATTAAGCAGGGGAAAGAGAATGATTCAGGACGTCAGAAACCAGAGGTCTTGCTGTGACTCTGCTGCTCAAGTAGGTCAACCTCTCCTAGCCTCAGTTTTCTTATAAGTAAAATGAGAATAGAAATACCTGATCTACCTACGTACCTCCAATGATAATTATGAGAGCAAAATAAAATAGTAGATGTGTAAGTGCAAAGCTCTAAAATAAGGCATAACAAATTTTTATTGTTAAAAGGTAGTTAATGACAATGGCCAAGATATAGAAACAATGAAATTGTCCATCAATGGGTGGAGAGATAAAGAAAATGTGGTATGTACATACACTGGAATATTATTCATTCATAAAAAAGAAGGAAATCTCGTCATCTGCAACAACATAGATGGACCTTGAGGGCATTATGCTAAGTGAAATAAGTCAGACAGAGAAAGACAAGTACCATGTGATCTCACTTATATATAAAATCTAAAATTTTTTGAAATTTTTATTTAAAAAATATACCAAATTCATAGCTACAGAGAACAGATTGGTGGTTGCCAGAGGTGAGGGATAGGACATGGGCAAAATGGGTGAAGGGCGTCAAAAGGTATAAACTTGCAATAATACAATAAATGCCATGGCGATGTAATGTACAGCATGGTGACTACAGTTAATAACACTATATTGCATATTTGATAGCTGCTAAAAGAGTAGATCTTAAAAGTTATCACAAGAAAAAAAATTTTTGTAACTATATATGGTGATGGATGCTAACTAGACTCATTGAGGTGACCACTTCACAATACATACAAATACCGGATCATTATGTTTACACCTGAAACTAATATAATGTTATATGTCAATTATAAAAAGGTAGCTAATGAGCCTTAAATACACTAATAATTTTAGCTACCTTTGACTGGGTTAGCTACAGCACAATAGGCTAAATCACTGCTACCATGTTTGCCAAAAGCAAATCATTTCATCATTTGTTGTTTATCAAGGACTTATCCTAAGTCAATGATTTTCTACTTTTTTCTAATTTTCCCTAAGCAAGTTTAAGGGTTATGAGGCATACCCATTGGTAACAGTGGTTCTCTGATTGATCTCCAAAGATTGTTAGACCTGCTATTTGACAAATACTGGGCTGGGCTTTGAGGATACCGCTATAAGCAAGAACAAACATTATTCCTGCACACATGGAACTTAACAGCCTCAAGGAGCAACATGAACAACAAATATAGACACACACCCAAAGTGTGCATGAGTTTGCATTTACTGTACCCTCACTTTGAAACAGCCCTACCAGTGATTCCACCCACCTCCATGCCCACCCCCATGGAACCACACACCTCCAGACTGTGAATCACTGGGTTAGGTGCTAGAGGAGAATTCAACTCTATAATACTCTACAAGAGAATTTTTTCCAAAACTAATTAATTCATCATTGACATATTATAAGAAAAGTAGTCTGGGTAGAGATCTGAAGACCTAAGCAGAGCCCCAAATACAGGACCAGCTACATAATTTGTGAGTACTGGTGCAAAATGAAAAATGCAGGGCCTCTCATTCAAAAAATATTAAGAATTTCAAGGCAGTGACAGCAGAGCATTTAAATTAAGCCTAGTGCCTTCTGTGACTGCATAGGTCACACACCTATGAAATCTTCACGGCTCCCATATTTACTGGATGTGCAATTTTACCCAATCACTTAACCTACCTCGAGTTCCTTACAGCTATAAAATTAGGGGAGGAAGGAAAAAACTCAGCTTCTTCCCAGACCTGACATCTGCTTCTCTGTTAAGAAGAGAGATCATTCATTTGGAGAGAGTTCTTTTACCCTTTTATTATAACCATTAAAACCCCGACTGTGACTCAAAGCTAGTGTTGAAAACTCATAAAAAGTATTTCACTTTCAATCGTATTAATGTTTTTTTACGTCTATGCACTACCTTAATTTTGTCTAAAAGAAAAAAATCTCCAAAGCAGAGTTCCAAGATTTCTATTTTCCCATGTATGCCATTTAAATCTGAAATTCCCAACTGAGGTCTTTGTCTATGAAGTAATTTTTCCCACAGTAAAATGTCTCCTTGTACAAGTTAGATGTTTTCTTTTTTTCCCCTCCTTGAAAAATTACCTATTCAAAATCAACTTCCACATATGGTACAGCATCTAGGTTTGATCCAGTGAAAAGGAGGCAAACATAACTGACAGCTATCTAAACCAAGGGTTCTTAATCTGGAGCTTATGGTAAGAATTTGGAGAAGTAATTAACTTGAATGAAAAAAAAATTATATCTTTATTTTCATCAACCTCTAGCTAAAATTTAGCATTTTTTTCAATTATGAAGGTAGACAACAAACCACAGTAGTATTAGCAGTACCTAAGTATGACCTGATCACCAGTAAATATTCTACATATTTTCTTATAGTTGCAGATATCTCAAAATATCATTCATGCTCAACACTACCTCAAAATTGCAACAGTTACTGAATCCACTAACAGATATCCTGTTTTAATGTATTAATAAAACATCATATGTACTATTATAACACAAAATTGGTTTTTACATTGAAATAACTACATCTCAATATAGTTACCTCCCTCTGTAATCCTAAGTATCTTATTCTATGCATTTAAAAACATAATTCTGAGGAAAGGTTCACAGACTTCACCAGATTACCCAAAGGGTCCATAGCACAAAAAAGATGAATAAACTCTGGTAAAAAGAAATTACAGAGCTCGCATGACATGAAATAGAAACAACTGTACTCCTGTGTCAAAAACAGTAATAGACCTATTCTAATAAAAACAGTCTTTAGGGCTTCCCTGGTGGCGCAGTGGTTGGGAGTCCGCCTGCCAATGCAGGGGACACAGGTTCGTGCCCCGGTCTGGGAAGATCCCACATGCCGCGGAGCGGCTGGGCCCATGAGCCATGGCCGCTGAGCCCGCGCGTCCGGAGACTGTGCTCCACAACGGGAGAGGCCACAGCAGTGAGAGGCCCGCATATCACCAAAAAAAAAAAAAAAAAAAAACAGTCTTTAAAATTCTGGTTCAACAGCAATGTCTACATTATAACAAAATCTTCGTGGTCCATTTATTTTAATAAGACAATATCAAGGACACCAAAACAGAACAGCTTTTGCTGTTGTTTTGGTTTTTTTGGGGGGTGGGGGAAATTCTGTTGTTTTTTTTGTTTTTGCACATGTGACCACAGGATTTGATATGAAAAAGTGTAACACAGATACATGTTTTTATGCCACTATCTAAAATGCTATTTGGATTGGTACCTGGGATGACAGTAGGTTACAATCAATGAACAGTCCTTTTCCGGTTTTATATCTTTGTATCAATCCAGCCATAATGGCTCCATAAGCGTAAAGGCCAGTGGCAAGATCAGTCATGGCCACTCCTGGACGAACTGGATCTCCATCCTGATTTGAGGGTTAGGTTGAGAAAAACAGAGAAACTGAAAATTAAAAACATCATATGAGTTCACAAATATCCTAAGGTCAAATAAAAGAAAGAATTGTATATCATGTGCACACATACATACACACACAAGAAGTACAACAAATTGCTCTTGGTGGTAAGGATATATTTACATCTGCTGTATATTTATTATTCTTCTGAATCCACCCCCTACCAACAAAACTAAACCAAACCAAATGAAATAAAAGACTTTTAAAAACATGTCTAAAGTTCCTTCTTAATATATTTTACATTATTTATACCAAAAAAAGTGAATAAGTGAATTTGAATTTAAATGAGTTAATCTGTTGGAGAGGAAAGAGTTAAAGTATTTTTTTTTCTTGTTGGGTTAGGAGGTTTTCCCAGGAAAGAAGAGGGCAGAAGACCTGGTCTAATCTCCTTATAAGCATGCTAATAACTGGCAAATACACTAATGGTATTTGCTTTAAAAAAAAAAAAAGAATTTATATATAAAAGGCTTTTAGCAGGATACTCCTGCTTTAGAATTACTACGGTAAAGAAACCTAGCATCTATAGATTTATGGGGCATAAGGCATGAGTTATGCAACTATCTGGATATAAAATGGAAATGTTCCAATAGCCCATCAGTTTCGTGTAATATGAGGTGAACCATGTACTCCATTTGAGATCTTATCTACTGCTCTGGGGTTGAGAATTTTGTTATTGTGAGAAAAAAGGCACTGGGGGCCTATCTCAATGTCCAGGAGCTCCTTCTGCTTCTCCTGTGCCTTTTTATTGCTTGAATCCTTAAAATTACAAGTAAAGCTTGATACCGATTCATGTCGGTCTTATTCACAATCCAATTCTTGACCCATATGTAAAGATATTATAACAGTACCAGGCAAACAGTAAGTGCCCTATAAAAATTAGCTATCAAATTATTTGTCAACATTATTATTAATCATTGTTGTATCAG
This sequence comes from Tursiops truncatus, assembly GCF_011762595.2. Taxonomy (NCBI): domain Eukaryota; kingdom Metazoa; phylum Chordata; class Mammalia; order Artiodactyla; family Delphinidae; genus Tursiops; species Tursiops truncatus. Next base: position 12,965,106 of record NC_047042.1, read on the forward strand.
ATAGTTCCTATTTTTCACTACCTTGAATTCTGCCAAGTCTTTCATTGCACATAATGCCTAAAAAAACCTATATTTCACCTAGTTGATTTATTCATTCATTCACTTCCTTATTCATTAATTCCAGCTGTTGTTCAGTCATTTTCAGAAGCTAATTTTGCCTTTTCTGAAGCCCATACATAAACTATGTTAATCATCTTACAAGACAGCTAAATTTGTTTAAAGCAAGTGAGACTGTATAGCGACTGAACTATTTTTCCCTGCTTTTCAACACAATTTCAAGGAAGATATTGCCATAAAAATTGGAAGCTTCTGGGGGCCTTCTAACTATTATTATTGGAAAAACTTGTAGTGGCGTGAATCCATAAATTTAAAATTAATACCATCATTTGGATTTAAGATTATTTAATGTATTAAAAGTGAGAGGTAAGTTCAAATTTAAGTTTATAGACATCACCTGCTTTCTTACTATAATATTAATATAATCACATTTCTTTAAAAGTTTTCTATACTTCTCAGAGCAGTAGGAACAAATCATATAATAAATTCTTTATATTACATTTTAAGTCTCCTGAAAAATGGAGACTATACCCAATATTCTAAAAATATCAATACATTATCCAGAATAATAGCATGATATGTATGAACATTAATTAAATATTGTCATCCATACATTAGAGACAACATTGTCACTGTTAAAAATGACCATTTGTGCCAAATAAGTTTAGTGAAATACTAATTTAAAGAGGCTTGCTAACACACTTTAGATTCAAAGATATAAATAGGCTGAAAATAAAAGCATGAGAAAGGATATACCATGCAAACAGCAGCCATAAGAATGCTGGAGTGGCTATACTAATAGCAGACAAATAAACTTAAAACAAAAAAAGCTCTAGAGAAAAAGAGAGATTTTATAATGGAAAAGGGTCAATGCATCAGGAAGATATAACAATTAAAATCATACATGCACCCAAAAATTGAACCACCAAAATACAAAAAGCAAAAGTGACAGATTTGAAGGGAGAAATAAACCCTTCATGAATAACAGTAGGGATGTCAATACTGAAACATGAATAGTGAGCAGCACAACTAGATAGAGGATCAAAAAAGAAATAAAAAATTTAAACAACACCATAAACCAAGTATACCTAATAGATATAAAATGCACATTCTCAAGTGCACATGGAACATTCTCTAGGACAGACCATATCCTAGGCCAGAAAACAAGCTAAAATAAATTTTAAATGAGTGAGTTCATACAAAATATATTCTCAGATCACAATGAAATGAAATTAGAATCAATAACGGGCATATCTGAGAAACTCAAAAATATGTGGACAGTAAACAACGTTACTCCCAAAACACCAATGAGTAACAGAGGAAATTATATAAGAAATTAGAAAATACTTCAAGATGAATGAAAATAAGGGCACAACATACCAATATTTATGGATGCAGCTAAAGCAGTATTTGAGAGAAATTTACAACTGTAAATACCTATATTAAAAAAGAACAAAGATCTCAAATCAATTACCTAGGCTTCCACCTTAAGACATTGAAAACAAGAAGAGTAAACTAAACCCAAAGCAAGCAAAAGGAAGGAAATACATATTGGAGCAAAAAATAATGAAATACAGAATAGAATTCCAATAGAGAAAATCAACAAAACAAAAAGTTGGCTCTTTGAAAAGATCAGTAAAACTGACCAACTTTTAACTGAACTGTCCAGGAAAATGAAAAGAGAAGCATTCAAATTACTAACATCAGGAGTGAAAGAAGGAACATCACTAACAACCTTGCAGAAATAAAAAGTATTACATGGGAATACAATGAAAAATTGTATACCAACAACTTTGATAATCTAGATGAAATGGACAAATTCCTAAAAAGACATAAACTACTGAAACTGACTAAAGAATAAATAGAAAAACTGAACAGACATATAACAACGAGAGAAATTGAATTAGTAATTGAACTTCCAACAACAACAACAAAAAGTTTTTTTTAGCTTTGCTAGTGAATTCCACCTCTTTACAAATACTTCTGAAACCTGGAAGAGAGGAAACACTTCTCTACTCATTCTATAAGAAAAGTAAAAACTGAGGTCAAGCCACACAGAAACATCAAAGGAAAATAAAGCTATAGACCAACATCTCTGATGAATGTGAACACACACCAAAAAATCCCAACAAAATGCTAACAAACTGAATCCAGCAACATATAAAAATGATTATACACCATGACAAATCAGGATTTTTCTCAGGAATGGAAGGTTGGTTTAACACTTGAATATCAATCAACATAAGCATATGATAAAACTCAACACCCTTCATGATAAAATACTCAACACCAACACACTAGGAATAGAAGTGAAATTCTTCAATCTCATAAAAGACAAATGTGGGGGAAAAAAAAAAAACAACAGCTAACCTCATAGTTAAAGGTGAAAAACTGAATGCTTGGCCCCATTAGAAACAAGACAAGGATGTCTGCTCTCATCACTCCAATTAAACATTATACTGGAGGTTTTAACCAGTATAATTAGGAAAGAAAAAGAAATAAAAGGCTGGAAAGAAAGAAATAAAACTACCTTTATTTGCAGGTGACATAATTTTGTATACAGGAAATCCACCAAAAAATCTGTTAGAACTAATAAATGAGTTCAGCAAGTTTGCAAGATACAAGGCATTATACAAAAATCAATCTTATTTCTACACAATAACAATAAATAAACCAAAAATGAAATTAAGAAGCAATTTCGTTTACAACAGCATCAAGAAGAATAAAGTACTTAGGAATAAATTTAACAAAAGAAGTATAAACTTAAACTCTGAAAACTACAAAATATTGTTGAAAGAAATTACAGAAGATCTAAATAAATGGAAAGACATCCCATTGTCATGACTTAAAATTGTTAATACTGCAATACTCCCAAACTGATCTACAGATTCAGTACAGTTTCACTTACTGAAATCCTAGGTGCCTTTTTTGCAGAAATAAAATCTGATCCTAAAATTCATATGGAAACTCCAGGGACAAAGAATAGCCAAAACAGTCTAGAAAAAGAACAAAGGTGGACACATACTGCCCAATTTTAAAACTTACTACAAAGCTACTGCAAACAAGGCAGCATGGATGGCACAAGGCAGATATACAGACCACAGAAATTCTCACCTTCAATTCATTTTTGACAAGCATACCAAGATAATTCAATGGGGAAGGAATAGTTCTCAAAAATTGGTGAAAAGAATGAAGCTGGACTCCCTCCTCACACTATATACAAAATTAACTCTAAATGGACCATAGACCTAAACATAAGAGCTAAAACTATAAAACAAAAGAAAATATAGGAGTAAATCCTCATGATCTTCAATTTGGCATTGATTTCTTAGATATGACACCTAATAGCAGCAAAAGAAAAAAGATAAATGGTACATCATGAAAATAAAAATCACATGTGTTTCAAAGTAAATGATCAAGGAAATGAATAGATAAAAAGTGGGAGAAAGTTTTTGCAAATCACATATCTGATAAGGAACTTATAAACAGAATTTATAAAGAACACTTATAACTCAATAAGAAGACAAATAACCATTTTTTAAATGGGCAAAGAATTGAATAGACATTTCTCCAAAGAAGATCTACAAATGGTCATTAAGCATATGAAAAGATGTTCAGCATCATTAGCCATCAGGGAAATGCAAATGAAAACCACAATGTGCTTATAACTCAAAACAATAAAGACAACCCAATTAAAAAATAAGCAGAGGGTTTAAATACACATTTCTCCAAAGAAGAAATACCAATGGCTAATAAGTACATTGAAAGATGCTCAACATCATTAGTCACCGGGGAAATGCAAATCAAAACCACAACGATACCACATCACACCCACTAGAATGGCTATCATGAAAAAGAGAAATAATAACAAGTGTTAGCAGGGATGTGAAAAAAATCGAAACTCATATGCCACTAGTAGGATTGTAAAATGGTGTAGTCACTGTGGAAAAAGACTGGCAGTTCCTGAAAAACTTAGATATAGAGTTACCATATGACCCAGCAACTTCACTTCTAGGTATATACCCAAGAGTATGAAAACATATGTTCTCCCAAGAAACATATGCACAAATTTCCATAGCAGCATTATTCACAATATCCTAAGAGTGGAAGAAACCCAAATGTCCATCAACTGGTAAATGGATAAATAAAGTGTGGTACAGCCAGATGACGGGATATTTCAGGCAATAAAAACGAAGTACTAATACATACTACAACATGGAAGAATTCTGAAAACAGTATGCTAAGAGAAGGAAACCAGTCACAAAATGCCACATATTATGTGATATCATTTTTATGAAACATCCATAACAGGCAAAACCACAGAGAGAAAAAGTAGAACTGTGGGCTGGGGGCAAGTAGGAATAGGGAGTACTGTTAATGGGCCTGGGGTTTCTTCTGGGGATGATGAAAAAGTTCTGAAGTTGACTGCACACCTCTGTGAATATACGAAAAAACACTGAATTGTACACTTTAAATGGGTGAATTATACGGTATATGAATTATATCTCCATAAAGCTGTTTTATTTTTTAAATACCATTATAATGCTGGTAATTAAAGCAGAAAAATAGAAATAAATAAATTTTAAAAATCTTTTTAAAGGCCTGCTAAAGAACATGTATTTAGTGGGAACTCTAGAAGTTACATTTCATTCAAGGCTGCTTGGTAGCAATAATTAAAGAAGATGTACCATTTGTATTCTAATTCAGAGATGACTATGCTCATACTTTGGAAATCCCTCATAATCATATTCCTGTCATCTAAGAATTGTCAGCATGCCAGAGGAATAAGAAAGTGAAAATAAATTACCATTTAGTAAGCAGAAAATCCCACAGAGAACCACATTGTGGCTGTGAAGTGACTAGGTATTCCCAGGTGCAATCAGGCAGAATCAGAGAAGGGGCTGCGTGTCCTCATGGAATCAAACTCCCCTTCCACATCTGGAGCTCCACAGGAGCCCTAATGCTGTGACAGTACTAACCAATGTGCCTCTTCTCCTCAAATCTGGGATAAATGGGGTGGTACTTTTTATGTCAATGGGTATAGGAATTCATCACTCACAATCTTTAGTAAAAATATATTTCAGGAAAAATGGGTAACTAACTGACCTTGTTAAGCAATATGCCCTAGAATCTCATCATAATTTGGATTTAAACTTATAAGTAGACTTTTGGAAATGAAGTAAAATTTTTATTTTATTAAATTTTAATTCTAGAAATCAATAGTAGAATTTTTTTTTCATGGTCACTTAGAAACTGCTTTAAGTGTATTCGGTTCTTTTGATAAGTTAATGTAACCTTTTTGTAAGAGCAATTTATGATGATTTTCCTATAAAACTAAAATGAGTGGGCCTCTCATCAACAAAACTACAAGAAAAAGAAGATTCTACTTAAGAGTTAAGACATAGAGTTATAGTTAGAGGACAAACTATAATATAAAAATATTAAGAGTCTTCCCGATCATTCACTTTACATATTCATTTGTGTATCTCTCCATTCTCACTGTTTCAATGTTATTTTCATATATTTTCTCATCCCCCATTCATTCATGTATTCAAAAACTCATTACAGGTAAAACCTGAACATTAGTGGAAAAACCAGGGAAGTCTGAAAAAAATGTGGAGTTTAGTTAATAGTATCATACCCGTGTTAATTTCTTAGTTTTGACCATTGTACTATGATTTTGTAAAGTGTTAACATTAGGATGAAGGGTATAGGAACTTTCTGTACTATGTCTACAACTTTTCTGTAAGTACAAAATTGTTTTAAAATTTTAAAGTTGATAAGTAGAACCTGAATTAGTTCTTTAAAAAATAAAGTTTGACAATTTGAAAGTGGTTTTTATTTTTAGAAAATTATGCAATCTAGAGAAGAAGGGGAAAAAAATAGGCAACCACCTATAGAGGTGTTCATTTGTTTCCTTTACATCACAATCTCCTAAATTATAAAATTAAAAATTTAAAAAGATTATTTCCCAAACACAATTTAAGACTGTTTTAACATTTCATTCATTTCTCCATATCTATTCTCACTACTTTCAGAGTTTGCCAAATGAAAAAGAAAAATGATGTGTTTTTCTAAGTTATTCATTAAAACCTTGTCTGGTTAAAAAGTACATAAGAAACTTTAAATCAGTTCTGGCACACGTTCAATAAAGAGGCATGAATTCTCCCACCAAGAATTTTTCTCCTTAGTCATATTACTCAACCTAATTACTTCATAAAACAACAAAAAATGTTAAAACTTTTTTAAAGTAGTTGGCTTCATTTTCAAAATAAGTTATTGTTAAATATGTCCATGTCTCTATGCCATATTTTTATTTCAAAATGAGGCATTCATTATATAAATGTAATCTAGAGAAAATTTTGTTTTTACTCTAGGGCACATGAATTTTATAATGATCTATTTCCCGAAATATGAATTCTTCTACTATTTACTAACTGCATAACCTTTGGCAAGTTCTTAGCCTTTGCTAGTTTTTTGGTCAATTGTAAAATCTTGCTAATAACAAAATCTACCTCATCAGTTGGTATGAAGATTAAATAAGAAAAGGTGTATGAAAAAACTTTTTATGAATGTAAAAGGCTGCACAAATGTGACTTTTTTAAGATACTTGGCGTAGTTCTCTAGAAGACCCATCAGAAAGATTTGACAGGGGCTCAGGGGAAAAGGCCAAGATGCGAACCTCAATCAAGGACAGAGGAAAGAGGGAACAGATGTATTCATGAGATACTTAGAAATTTGAATTCATAGACTTGGATTATTGATTGGGTGAGAGAGGGGTTAAATTAAATGAATTGTGGGGAAATCAATAGGAAATTAAGCTTCTTAATATGATGGTAATATTTTGATTATGAAAGCCACCATAAGTATGACTTGCAGCCCTAGTTAGGAAAAGTATCTTTAGTAGAAATAGAAAGAGCAGCACAGAGAACAAAAAGTGGTATATTCAGATCAAACGAGGGTTTTAGCGACTAGGAAGAACACAGTCACCACAGTCACTGCCTTCACACTTTATGAGCACAGACTCTGGAACTACACAGTATCTGAACCTTCTGTTCCAAGCACAAAATCTACTCGAGCCATTCACTGATGCTAAAGAATATGCCCTTAGCACAGTCACATACCAATTTTCACAGAGTAACATTTCCCCTACATGAAGGAAGTTCTGTTGAATGGCTGAAACACGGAACTCAAAGCTGTAAATTCTACTAGTAGGTGCCTTCACTTTTTCACCTATAAATAGGCATAACAAAATCTATCACCTATGTGCCTCAGTGACACTATGGAGTCCTCCAACCTAAATCACATATTTTTAGAACTTGAAAGGATCCTACAGTTAAGTCCCCGTATCAATGGAGGCAGAGAAGCAGGAAAGTATACAGTTGTTAAGAGATCAGTCTCTGCTGCTTACCGGCAAACAGATCCCTGGTAAGACAGAGAAAAGAGAGCATTGTAATGCACTTCATTTAGGCTAACAGTGTTGCACAATACCAACAAGAGAAAGTCTTTAGAATGTTCACCTAGAGCCTGGAAGAGGAAGATCATTTTTCTTAATCATATCCTGAAAGGCTCAAAGTTCCACCCCATCTCCCACCCACACACCTCCTTCTCAGCCTCGACAGAGCACAAGTCAGAAGCCACAAACACAAGAAATTGGGATGCCAGAAGGACGGAAGTAAAGAAAGATTTAAGAAGATGAGGGAGAGAAGAGTCCATCCTCCTGATGCACCTGCCACACCAGATAGGCGATTCAAGAGAAAACGTAACAAACTGACTTGTGCCATTCTCTGGATCCCACGTGGATGCTTGCTGACCTAATGCTAAGAATTTCTTTCTAATAATAAATTAAAACTTTCTACCCTTCCAAACATTAAAGGTACAACTTAGAGGAATCGGACTTATAGAAGGCAAAATTCTATACTGCACTTTAAAATCAGTACCTAACTTTTTGCACAACCCTTAGGAGCAAAGCAATCCTTGTTATAGATGAGGAACAGCAAGGTTACCTAAATACCATAAGATGTTACAAGCGTTTAGCAGCTAAGTCGGAAGGAGACTCCAAGTGAACCTGAGTCCACTGCCTCTACCACATTACTGGATTCAATTACCTTCCTTAAGGTTTCATGACCAGGTCTGGATACTTAACTATTTTGTATTTAGTAAACCAGTAAGAAGCTAGCTTCAGGTCTCCTGCATGTTCATAACGTCATGTACAACTTCATGCTCTTCAAAGTGCTTTAACATATGCTGTTACATTTAACTCTCAATAAGAATTCTGTAAGTACCAATAGTATCTCCATCTTACAGATTATGAAAGAAACATTTAGATGATAAATTAACTTGTCAAAGTCACAGAGAGCAAATGGTACAACTAGAACTGGAACTCAGAAATTCTGACCCCAAAGCTTCTGATCTTTTCACTACCACCTTGCCTCCATGTATTATTCTAATTCCAATATTCATCATCTCTCCTTTACAGACCATCACTAGAAAGCAAAAATTTTAAATGAGTGAGTTGATTTGTCATTTCTACAACTACAATTAAGAAATAATCAGTTCTGATGTGGGCTGGTTTGTTCTACAAAATTTAAGTGAATGGCAAGCAACTGAATGCATCTACAGAAAAACATGCTTTTACCACTCTGAAAAATGTAAACCAAAACCTTTTTCAGAAAATAACTGGAAGAATCCATTCACTGGGAGCCTGCTAAATTAAAAAGATAGACAAAACTGGGAATTCCCTGGCGGTCCAGTGGTTAAGACTTCCAATGCATGGAACACAGGTTCGATCCCTGATCAGGGAAATAAGATCGTTCATGCTGCACAGCACAGCCAAAAACAACAACAGCAACAGCAACATCATAAATAAATAAATAAATATAAAACTTTATTTAAAAATTTAAAAAATTTTTAAAGTAGACAAAACTACAAATTTTCAAAGATCCCTTAACACGCCAAACATACTATTTTCTTGTCCAGAGATTAAATACCATCGAAATTATTCTGAGTTAGCTCCCACAGTGAGATGCCCAAAATATCATCTAGCCTGGCTGTCCTCTTGAGTTTAAATAGGGTTAGACTGAGAGAAAATGGAATGGATGGTTGGGGAATTGTGATATTTTAAGGGATGGCCTAAGAAACTATTTGAAAAGTTATTTTGCTTCTTTCCATGTTGTTCTTCAAGAAAAAGTTTCCTAGTTATACTTTCTGTGCCACAGCTTTCAGTGCTAATGGATCAGAGAAAAGCAAAAACAAATCTAAACATCAATGTCTCTAATTTCTGAGACAAAACAACTTTCACACCCACTGAGATCGGCATATAGTCAATCCTATATTTAACAGGCCTCCTCTGAACTCAGTCTTACATATTCCAGAAGTAGCTCCAGACCTTTATAAGAGTTGTCTATTTCTGGTATGATTTAGGTAAGCCATACCTAGAAGCAACAAAACAGATGAACTCTTGAGGATGTTCCCTGTCCTATAATTTTACCTATTTCATTTAATTTTCATTTCTCACCAATAAATGATGTCTCAAAGAGCTACACTATGGATTTTGAATGCAATTACTTTTGAATGAAAAATCTTTCTACACCAGTGTTAAAAGTTATCCAATACAGTGCTTCCTGAACCCTCCAAGATAAACTGGATAGAATCACTCTGTGTAGTTGTGGTGGCCACATGCATGGAGTTGCCAGAATAAGCCACATAAATGCAGCAGATGATCTGGTTTTAAAAATTATTTTAGTCTTATTTAGTTATGACAAAAATTAGATGGAACCAGTGACCTATTAAGGCCAGTCTTGGAACACAATAATAAACCATCAGCACATAGGAGAACATTTAACCTTCTGCTGTCTATGGCAGTACATTTGTTTCATCCAAATGGATTATCAAGTCATTAAGATACAAGTTTTAAAAGGTGGAAAACATCCTTTTTTACTCGCTCAGAATTGCTATCTAATGTATCAAGAGATAGCTTCTCTGTTCCTTTCATTCTGGTTGTCTCTTTGATAATTAGGTTCAGACACTAAGAGTAGAAAATGTTTATATTGAGATCATAAGGCTTAGTCCATAACCAATTTTTGCCACAGGCAAAGCCAAGAAAAGATCATTTAAAGCTACAAAAAGTCTATTGTTACTAGCAGATTTCTCCACCAAGTGGAAAGACTGTGCCTAAATCCCACCTGCTCTTTACGTAGCATTGCAGCATGTTGAGAGACTGTGACAGATTGTATTTTCCAAAGATGGTTGCAATATCCCCTTCCACATGCCCTTTTAGTACCTTAACATTCCCTGCCCCATCAACAGGTGGAGTCTAATTCCTTTCTCCTTCATTCTGGGTGGGTTTGTGACATGCTTGTAACCAATAAAATTTTGCAGAAGGATTACAGCATGACCTCCACAACCATGTCATAGAACATATGTATTGGTGACTTTGCCTTGTTTACTGGAACACTTGTGTTAGTGGAGCCCTGAGCCCCCATACAGACAGTCTGACTGCTCTAAGGCCACATACTGTAAGGAAGCTCAAACTAGCCCATGCAGAGAGATGATGTGAAAAAGTCTTGAGATTAGATGGGGAGATGCCTGGCAGCCCCAAGCTGCTCCAGTCCCCACTGTTCCTGCTTTGACTGCAATTGCTTGAGAAACCCCAAGCCAAAACCACCCAACTGAGCCCTTCCCAAACTCCTGACCCATGGAAACTATGAGAGTTCATAAAATGATTGCTCTTGTTTTACGTCACTAAGTTTCAAGGTGATTTTTTACACAATAATTATTAGCAGAAGAGATCAAGGCTTACAAATGACCAAGAAGAAAACTAGCCTACAATGCAGAAGGAATACCTGGGAAACAAAAGAATATAAACTACAGTTCTTGTCCCAGTTTTCGGTGTTCCAAGATCCCTCTGAAACTACATGCAAAAATTCTGTATGTTAATTTCCTAGAAGACATTTGATAGCTTTCATCAAATTCTCAAAGAAGTCTATGACTCTTTTAAGATATATTAAAAATTGATTCATAATTTTGGAGAAGACTGCAACTAGTTTGGATGACTGAAGCAAACAATGAATGTGAAGGTATGATAAGAAATGAGGCTGATAAGACAGTCTCGTCAATAAGTGGTGCTGGGAAAACTGAACAGCTACATGTAAAAGAATGAAATTAGAACACTCCCTAACACCATACACAAAAATAAACTGAAAATGGATTAGAGACCTAAATGTAAGGCTGGACACTATAAAACTCTTAGAGAAAAACACAGAAGAACACTCTTTGATATAAATCACAGCAAGATCTTTTTTGATCCACCTCCTAGAGTAATGGAAATAAAAACAAAAATAAACAAATGGGCCCTAATGAAACTTAAAAGCTTTTGCAAAGCAAAGGAAACTACAAACAAGACGAAAAGACAACCCTCAGAATGGGAGAAAATATTTGCAAACAAATCAACGGACAAAGGATTAATCTCCAAGATATATAAACAGCTCATGCAGCGCAATATTAAAAAAACAAACAACCCAATCCAAAAATGGGCAGAAGACCTAAACAGACATTTCTCCAAAGAAGACATACAGATAGCCAAGAAGCACATGAAAAGCTGCTCAACATCACTAATTATTAGAGAAATGCAAATCAAAACTACAATGAGGTATATCACCTCACACCAGTTAGAATGGGCATCATCAGAAAATCTACAAACAACAAATACTGGAGAGGGTGTGGAGAAAAGGGAACCCTCTTGCACTGTTGGTGGGAATGTAAATTGAGACAGCCACTATGGAGAACAGTATGGAGGTTCCTTAAAAAACTAAAAATAGAATTACCATACAACCCAGCAATCCCACTACTGGGCATATACCCTGAGTAAACCATAATTCAAAAAGACACATGTACCCCAATGTTCATTGCAGCACTATTTACAATAGCCAGGTCATGGAGGCAACCTAAATGCCCATCGACAGACAAATGGATAAAGAAGATGTGGTACATATATAGAATGGAATATTACTCAGCCATAAAAAGGAATGAAATGGGGTTATTTGTAGAGACATGGATGGATCTAGAAACTGTAATACAGAGTGAAGTAAAGTCAGAAGGAGAAAAACAAATATCATATATTAACGCATATATGTGGAACCTAGAAAAATGGTACAGATGAACTGGTTTGCAGGGCAGAAATAGAGACACAGATGTAGAGAACAAATGTATGGACACTAAGGGGGGAAAGTAGCAGGCAGGGATGGTGGTGGTGTGATGAATTGGGAGATTGGGATTGACATGTATACACTAATATGTAGAAAATGGATAACTAATAAGAACCTCATGTATAAAAAAATAAATAAAATAAAATTTAAAAATTAAAAAAAAAAGAAAGAAATGAGGCTGGATAGAAACCAAAGACAAATCATGAAGGCCTGATATTATATATCTAATGAGGTTAGGTTTATTTGTTTATTTGCTTCTCTAACTATGATAGGAAATAACTGAAAGGTTTCCAGAAAAATAAAGTTCCAAGGTCAGTTTTATTGAATACAAATTAAATATCACTGGCATCACTTTGTAGATTAGAGAGGAGTCATAAGAATCATAAGGTTTGAGAGTTGAGGCAGGGAACCAAGTAGAAAATTACTGCAATTATTCATGAAAAAGATCAGAGGCCAAACTAAGTCAACAGCAGTAGGAATGAGAAGACGGAACAAATGGTCACAAGAGTTAGAACACAGAACCCAGACTTAGTGAATGTTTGGACAGAAGTTTAAGTTTCTGGGTTTGGGTTAATAGTTCAATTGAGATAGGACAAAGGAAAAGAAAAATAAGTCTGCTGAACTGGTTTTTTGTTTGTTCAGTTTAAGGAGTATATCCAATCAAGAGTTGAATATACCAACCTAAAACCCAAGGGAAAAAGAACTGGGTGAAAGATATAAATTTGAGAGCCAAAACCTTATGTATGGTAGTTAGAACCACGCTAGGTTTGAGATATTATCTAGGAAGAACATATTGAACAGTGCTACCCAACAGAAATATAAGGTGAGCGAAATAAAAACTACATATGTAATTTTAAAAATTTTACTAGCCATGCTAAAAAAAAAGTAAAAGGAAACCAGTGTAATTTTAGTAATATATTTCATTTAATACAATGTATCTAAAATATTATCATTTCAAAATGTAATCAATTTTTAAAATTATTAATGAGAAATTTTACATGTTCTTTTTCATATGTCTTTGAAATCCATTGTACTTTTTACACTTACAGCACATCTCAATTCAAACTTGACGCATTTCAAATGCTTAACAGTCCCATGTGGCTAATGGCTGCCTTATTAGAGAGTATAAAAGAGTAAAAACAATAGATGAGGTCAAAGCACAGAATTCTGGGCACAATCATTACTTTAAAAGCAGGCTGAGGAAAAGGAGGCCATGAAGAAGACTGAGAAGGAGAGAACAGCTATGTGGGAGGAAAACCAGGAAAGACATATTACGGGAGACAAGGAGGAAAAGAGCATCGAGGAGGGGTAGGTGGCCAACACTGTCTACTGTCACAAAGTGAGATAAGAAAGGAAAAGTGAAGTAAGTCAGACAGAGGAAGACAAATACATGATATCGCTTATATGTGTAATCTAAAAGAAAAATGATACAAATGACCTTATTTACAGAACAGACTCACAGACTTCGAGAATGAACTTATGGTTAGTGGCGGGGGAGACGTGGTGGGAGGAATAGATTGGGAGTTTGAGATTGACATGTACACACTGCTATATTTAAAATAGATAACCAATAAGGACCTACTGTAAAAAATAAATAAATAAACAGAAAGGAAAAGTATCCGCTGTAGTTTCCAATTAAGAGGTCACTGGTAACCCTCCCAAGAGCAATTTCATTGGTGAGGGGGCTATGGAAGCCAGAATGCAATGGATGGAGGATAGAAACAGAAACCACATGCCCTTTTTTCACCAAGTATTAACAGTACCTCTTATTACTTAAACCAGTGATTCCAAAACCAGGTGGATTATCAGAATCTCTCAGAAAGCTTTTCAAGAATACAGATATACAAGTAACACCATCCCAGGTTTGTTTCATTAGGTCTAAGACATGGGAATTTATGTATCATTTAGAGTTGTCTAAGCAATTCTAAAGACTTCTGGTATATAGTAAAATCGGAATCAGTGCGCCTAAACCTGAAAATCCTTAATTCAATCAGGCTCTGAGAGTTTTGTAGGAGCACATCCCATAGCTCTGTAGTGAAAAGTTTCTCAACATTTCTTACCCCTCAGGACAGGGATTATGATTTACTAGCACAAACGTAAGCTTTATTAAAAGTTCAAAGTTCTTTTCCAGTGACTATGACTTCAGGCCAAGTATTTATTATTTCTGCACTTGCTTATCCTCAATCTATAAAAAGAATGACTTAGAGATGACTAAAAGTACGTCTGACTCTACTTAAAGGCATCGTTTTTACACAGATTTAAATATTAATCCTCCTAATATTTTAGAACTTTTCCGGCCAGAAGTGCAGAAGTCTCCTCCTCCTTGAACATGCAATGAAAGACAGAAATTAAACTATTTTCTCAAAAGTTAACGTGGAAGCTATTCCTCAGTTACAACTAAACAGGGTTATGGTTCTCGACAGCCAGTCCAGGGGGCAACATGGGTGAGAAGAACATGGTTCAGAACTAAGACTAACTGAGCTAAACCTTATTTCCCTTTATTTCTTCAAAGCTGCACGCTGCCCTTTCAGGGACCCCTTTAATCTCCTCCTTTACAGTCCCTTTACCCTGATTTTACTTAGATAAAAATGCTTGAGTGTAGAATACACATTGTGATTTGCCATGCAGTCCAATCTCCTAGAGAAGTTACTAACTCAGAATTTAAGCTCTCATTAACTTTCCATCAAAAGTCTCTGCGGTTCAAACAGCCACTCAAGACACTCTGCATTTTCCTTTTTACTGTGTAAAATGACAGTATGAATTAAACACTACATCCTTGACTAGCCAATCTTTCCTACAAAAGAGCTTTTAAAAAAGAGAAAGAAATTCTATTGTGTTAATTTCCAAAATAAAACAGTACATAAAGACTCCTAAAGCTGAAAAACTCTCTAAGGATCATTTGGTCCAACTTCCTGCCTTTAGGCAGGTAAATTTCTAAATCATCCAGGAAGATGCTTATCCCTCTCTCCTTAAAGATCTCCAGAGGAAACAGAGCAGTTATTGAGTATCTAATACATGCCAGGCATGCACCAGAAAGGGAAAAGAACTAGCACTATTTCCCAGGTGTTTGCCTACACATTATCTCATTTAATCTGAGTACATTTTCCAAGACGTGTGTTAGTACTCTCATTTTTACAAATGAGAAAAACAAGGTTCAGAGATGTCATGTGGGACTGGGATTTCAAGCCAGGACAGGATCTTTCTCTCCGCCATGCTAACAGAAACCGCATGACCTGTTTCTTCATGCATGGCAAGGTTCAATATCCTGATGGTCAAAAAGCTCTTCATTTAGCTAACTAAAATATCTTCTCTGATATGGGCTCATTTTCTCTTATTCATTGTTCTATGAACAATAAAAACAACTTTCCACATCCTCCCCAAAACAGATGAAAATGGCACTCAAATCATTTCTTTGCCTTATCTATGGCAAACAGATCCAGTCCCTATAGACTTTCTCATTGAAGAAACTATTTATATCCCTGGGATAATTTTGGCCATTCTTTTTAGGATTTTCTCTGATTATAACACTTTTTCAAAGCATGATGACTCAAAACGAACACAATGCTCTCAAAAGTAACCACTTACTGAGATAGAAAAAAAAAAAAAAGAGGGGGAGGTATTTTCTTTCATAAGATTCAGAAAGCGAAAACATTAGGAAAAAACTTGTTTAAATGACTTTTAATCGTTACCTCAAGCTGAATGTTTTTTCCAAATGTTTTACCATATTTTTCCAGTCATAACCCAAAAATTCCCTATTCACATTTTCTGAGTATGAGGCTTATATGAAATGTTCCACCCAATAGAAGACTCTCCTTTTATTTTTAAGTATGTCCGTTAAAGAACTCCAAAAGGAATCTCAAATGCTATAGCTATTGCTACATGTATCAACCTGTTATTATCAAACTGAAGTTGAATCCTTAAAGATTCCAAATTCATATATAACAAATAATCAATGAGCACCAACTCTGTAGTGGATCTGTGTTATACTCTAGGGATATACAAAAATATCCCAAAGACACTCCCTGAATTCAGGCACTTACATTCCAAAGTCAGAGACAGATCAACATACAATAAGCAACATAATGAAAATTACATTGGCGCATAGAGAAAGAAGTGGCAAATTTTCCCTAAGGAAGCTAAGAAAAAAACCAAGTCATAAGAGATGACCAAAAGTCCTGTGTATCTAGTTAAGGCTTTCAATAGGGGCACTACTGGCATTTTGGAGGTGACATTCTAGATTCATGAGCTGTCCCATACCTTAAGGATGTTTACTCATCCCTACCCCAAGCACTAAATACCAGTACAACACAACCATCCCACACATCATTTTAAAACTCCCCTGGAGTGGAGTGAAGATTACTATCCACAGATGAAAACCATTGCTAGAGCACAGGATACCTCAAGCTCAGAAATGACATAAGAAATAAGTAGGTTAGGGACTTCCCTGGTGGTCCAGTGGTTGAGAACCCGCCTTCCAATGCAGGGGACGCAGGTTCGATCCCTGGTCGGGGAACTAAGATCTCACATGCCGCAGAGCAACTAAGCCTGTGCGCCTCAACTACTGAGCAAGTGAGCCACAACTAGAGAGCCTACGTGCCACAGCTACAGAGCCCATGTGCTCTGGATCCCGCACACCACAACTAGACAGCCCGCACGCCACAACTAGAGAGGAGCCCACACACCACAACGAAAGATCCCGCATGCCTCAATAAAGATCCCACGTCCTGCAACTGAGACCCCATGCAGCCAAAAATAAAATAAATAAATATTTTTTTAAAAAGAACCACTTATTAAAAAAAAAAAGATGGGGGAAGACTATTGTGCTTGTTTTTCAGTAGAACATCTCTGAAAGGATGCAAAAGAAAAGTGATACCACTGACTGTCTCTGAGAAGCAGGTGAATTGAGGACAGAGGGAAGGAGATTTACATTGTAAACTCAGATACAGAGTGACAAAGACAAACCTGGTTATTATATAGAGAGCTCTCTTTCACTCTTAAAAGAGTCCTGATTTGTATGATAAATTATATAGTCAACATACTTGTTTCTTGTAGATTTAGCATTATGTGAATGTATTACCTCTTCAAAAATACAAACTAAATACAATACAGTGCCTTTGGATAGCAATGTAGGACTATTTTCCTTTTGTGTAATTGTTTGTGTGTCCTTAGTTTTTAAAGGGGGAGATAAATATCTAAGAAGCATCGCTTGTAAACTTGATGTAATCCATCCTGCACATATGGACCAAACTAATCTTAGGAAGCACAGCTTTCATCATGTCACTCCCCTTCTGAAAAACCTCCCTAACTTCACTGTGAGCAAATAACATTTCAATTTCTTTGCTTGACCTTGAAGACTTTCCAAAGCATGGCCTTAATCAAGTTTCCCCCAGTACTCTGAAACTTTAACTCTCAGCTCTTCCATGGCTGGCCTATTGCTCTTCTCTAGGTATGCCTGATTCCTTTCTACTTCCCTATCTGTGTTCACTCTGCGATCTCTACTAGGAATGCCTCAATCCATCTGAATCCTATTCACCTTTCCAGGTACCATTCAACTCAAATCCCACCACTTTTCTGAAATCCCACTCTGAGCCACATTTATATTTTACTTGTAGTAAGTTATAGTAATTTCTCTCCAACAGATTCCATGTAGGCCATAAATTAGATTTTGAAGATTTTATTAATTAAATTTTAAAAAAATTTGAAGAGTATCTGTTATACGGGGCACAAGGACATAAAGTTGAATAAGAGGCTTTCCCTACCGTGGAAGTTCTCACAGAAATAGCTGACAACTGGCACCATACCCCCTTGCCCTCACACATCTACCCCTCTTGGCTGCTTGCAAAAAACTTACCTCATTGTCAGCATCACATATGCAGACACACACACACCCAAACACTCACCCACACACATACACACACATTCCCCAGCCCCAGGCCTCTAGGATCATGAAACTCAAGGGCTTTCAAAGGCTGTTTATTCCCAAGAAAGGATTAGAAACTCTTACAGTTCTCTATATTGCCTGCTACATAATGTTCCACTTAATTTTATGCAGTTTTCTATCATTTTCTAACTTTCCATGAGTATGTATCTAATCTAGTCAATCAAATTATTACTTATAGAGTAACTTATTAAATTCTTTATGGTATGTAAAACAATACTATTCACATATGGTCAATACATCTTTTTCATTGATTGATATAATTCTTGATGTTTAAATGTAAGGTGAATTATTACTTAGAACATGTATTACATATGTCTGAGTCATTTACTTTCCAGAATCTCTCATGCTCATTGGTTTCATTCTCAATACCCTCTCCATATTCCCTATGCATTAAAAAAATTAGATAGATGATAGACAGATAGATAGATAGATGATATCCCTTTTGAGTAATAACTGGTTAGCATAGAGCCATGAACATAAAAAATAATGGAACATAATTTTATTTGGAGCACAAGATTCTAATTTAAACATAATATATAGACCTTAACAAGTCATTTACTTCTGTCAGAGTCTATGCAAAGGGATTTTTAACAATAACACCTCTCATAATGTTTCCAAGTGCGATCCGCAACCATCTCCATCAGAAGCGCTTGGGGCCATCATTAAATATGCATATTTGTGGGCTCTACCCACAAATCAGTATCTCTGAGGGTGGAGCTGAGGAATCTACAGATATACCAAGAAACTGCTGACTCTTATGGGTAATACATTACATTATACATGTTTATACTTTTACATTCTATAAAAGACATTTATTTTCTCTTTACAATATCTGGAAGAGGAGCTGTGTGAACATCACTTCCAGATGCACTTCATCGAAAGAGAGAAGCTATACGATATGTTCCAGATCACATAGCACAGTGCCAAGTATTCATTTATTCATTCATTCAGCATTTATTTATTGAGTGCTTAGAAAGTGCCAGGCTCTGTTCTAGGCAATGAGATACCGCAGTGAGCAAGCAAAGACCATGGTCTTATGAGGCTTATGCCCTCCTGGTGCCCCTTTTAGGCAGCCAGGTAAACATTACACAGGAGTGAATGAGATACAGCCAGGCCTCCAGACTCTTAGTTGACTGCTTTCTCACTCCACCAAATGGTCTATTCACTACAGTGCAACATATCGTATCAATAGCAAGCATAAGCAAGATGCAAATACAATAAAAATCAGGCTTCATTCTTCAGGCAGCATGGAGAGTGGCTATAGTACAGAAGGTACTATATATAGCTAGAAGATGTAAAGCAGACTGGGTTCAAAGTATGGCTTTAGCATTTTACATACCTGGGCACCCTGTACAAGTTACCTAAGCCCTTAAGCTTCAGTTACAGAATTTATCAATACCTACACCTGGAAGGATCAATGTAAGAATGAAAACATAAAAGCAGACGGAAAACATCAAGCATGGGTCTAGCACAGTGTAGGTACTCAACGTCAGTTCTCTTTTCTCCGTTATCAAATCTGAATTTTATCCAACAATACCACAGCATTACCTAAAAGGCTAGATTTTAGATTTAGTTGGAGGTAACTGTAACTAGTTTGCTTAAATCTCATCATAAAGACTACTTTCATAGATTTTATCCTATATTACACATTTAGCTGATGCCCCTTTGGGATAAAAATAATATTATGAGTCCACTATAGAAAAACCATGCATTTTGAGTTTTCTCATCATAATAATAGTCTATACTTTGGGAACATCACTCATTTTCCAGGCAGAAATATATTAGATCATCACTAAAAAATATGTATATATGATAATGTATCTTTCCGTCTCTTCAAACTCTTAACTAATATAGTAGGTCCATAAACAATAAGTTCCCTGCATCTCCAACCTCACTCTTCCCCTTCTTTGCTAGCTCACAATAATCCAATGAGACTAGCTCCTCAAACCCACCAGACTCTCCAGCATTTAGATGTCATGCATGGTGTTGCCCTAGAGTCACCAGGTTAGTGCTTAACTGCATCCCACCTTAAATATCTGGCCCCCAGAGAAGCCTTTCCTGACCAACCATCCTGACAACATTAGGCTGCACTGAATAGGGTGAGGAAGCCTGGGTTCCAATCAGTCATCTGACAACATGGAGTTATGCTACAGCACAAATACACAGCTGGGCAGGTAGATAAAACTTCATACGCAACATGATATAACTCGCAACAGTGCATCTGCATTAGCTGGTTAAAAATATCAGCCAGGGCTCTCAGAAGTGATCCCTCCTGTGGAACTTCTGCTGAGAGGCTTGGTGAACTGTCATATACTGCTGGTATCAGGGGGAAACAACTCCTTAAAGGGGGATTCCCAGCATGGGCTGATTCTCTTCAGGCTGCTTTTATCCTTTGCTGTCAAACCACATTTTGCAGAATCTCTGGAAGTATTAAAATGGCCTGAGGCACACTGTTATATACGTCAGTAGCATCCTGTACTCTTCTTTAGAGCTCTTTTTACTTGTTTAATATTTCTTTTCTGTTAATGTTTGTCTTCTCCATTTAAGGACTGTGCCTACCTGTTGCCTGTTTAATTCCCAGTAACTGCCATAGTAGCCAGCATACAGAGGATTCCCTCTGTATATGTACAATAACCATTCATTGGGTGGATGAATTGAGAAGTGAGAGATGTGTCCGTGTGAAAGAAGCCGAGTTTATTTAATGTAATACACGTGAAGTACCTAAAATAATGCTTGGCACATAGTAAGCATGCAATTAGTGTTGTTGTTATTTGTTAACCAGAACAAAAATCTCCTGAGGATAATACAAGAGGCGAGTTACTGACTGATAAATAATATGGTTGAGCACACGCTGTGTATGTACTAAAGGAGTAAGCTTTGACCTCATCTACCTCAGGTGTTTTTGAGTTAATTCATTTTAATATTTGAATATACAAATTTATATATCTTATCTTATGAGAAAAGATATCTCATATCTTTTCACATACTCACAATTGAGTACAATGCTATTAAATAAAACCACCCACTCACAAAAATAATGTCTTGACCATATAAGTATCTCTATGGGAAAGAGCAAAGAGATATATCCATGCTTCATTCTCTCAATGGACAGAAAGAAAATTGGTGCCCTTGAATATTGTAAGGAAAAGCCACACACATTCTTTCTAAGACTTGTGAAAATGAAACAAAGAAAGTACAAAAGACCATATATTTTAAGTCACTGAAATCCCAACACCTACTCTAAAATAATAAAAAGAAGTAAAATCTGTAAAAAAAAAAAAAAAAAAAAAGACTTGAGGTCATTCTGCCTCATTTTATCCCAACACTGCAGCAATATTTCCTGAAGAATTAACTGAAGAAAGTGGTTGAGGGAAGGAATACCTACTGGAAAAAGTGTTTTAAGGCTATCAATCTAATTTGTTTTGGAAGTGGATTTTTTTAGTATTTTTATTTACTAAGCTTTCACACTTTTTTTTTACTTTATTAAACGGCATGCTTAGTTTTCCCCAAGAGTCCATTTTCTAAGAGTCTTTGATCTAACCATCCACATTTTGGTCCTCTATATACTTTTGGGGAACTTCCTATCACCAATGGAGAAGGAATGTGGTTATAAAATCAAATAATTCTTTCACTGTCAGAATCTAATGCATTAACAATCAGACACAACTATGTCCGAGCATTAAGTAACAAATTTTAAAATAAACAACCACTTATAATACTCCAGAGGGAAAAAGAAACCCTCCACTATGTATATACATCAAATGAAAGTACTCTGGTAGAAATGGACATCCGCGGACTAGTCTAGTCAGCCATTCTACTTCACACGAGGAATATTCCTAAGTCACACAAAGGTGCCTTTACTAAGCTTGAATGATATAATACATATGGAAAATGTGTTCTCCACTTGATCTATTGCTTCTTGCTAAAAAGGTTGTTCTTTTCCATGGGGCCATAATGACATTAAGCCTCAAGTACATTCATAATAAACATTTCCATTTTTAACATCATTCACTTTCCATGGTTTTTTCCTAAAATTAACTCATGTTTAAGCCTATGGGGTTAGTAAAGATGAAAATCTCTTTGGAATAAATAGGGGGAAAAATATGAATATTCTAAAGAAGGATACCTACCTCAGGCCCTGTGATGTGCATCAGACCAGAAATAGCAGAGGCAACAGCATCGTACCCAGCTCGCTGAGACAGTGGACCTGTCTGACCATACCCTAAGACAACAAGAATAGACATATTCAGCACCACCCAGGGAGAGCAACAGTACAATAGTGTGTTAAAACCATCTGTATCCAGAAATCCTACAGCATTTTGTTACTATTAGGTCTACACTATCCCTTGAAGGAGGCTGTAAAATTTAATTATGGTGTTATACCCCAGAAGGTTGCAAACTGGTGACTCGTGGGCCAGATCCCCATTGTACAAATGTTTTGTCTGGCCTGAAGAGTGTTTTGAAATGTATTTACTTAGTTTCCAACATTTAAAGATCAGGAGATAGCACATAATATACAAATTTCTGGCTTTTCTTGAAAAACCAGAAAATACATTCAAAACTCGGCTCACATCCTCACATGGCAATAATCAATTAGAGTTGAGTAATAGTTCTTCCCTTTACACACGGCATAAATTCTCCAATTTGCCGCACTCTACACCCCTCCTTAATCCTTTATGCTTCAGTCTGATTCAATCATTAACTGACCTTCCAGACTCCAATAGGTACTTGCTACTCCTGCTGTATACAAAACAATATACAAAGTAAAACAAAACAATGTCTCCCTAGGTTCTATTTACATATTTTTTCAAGTATGCAAAGAAAATATAAATGATAACTTAAAATTTGAACATAAATAGAATTAATACATCTCCTGCCAGTGCTTTTTAGGATTACAAAGAGAAGGTGAAGGTGTCACTTTTTGTTGCCATCAGCAAAAATTAAAAGAACACAAAGGGACTTCCCTGGTGGTCCAGTGGTTAAGACTCCATATTCCCAATGTAGGGGGCCCAGGTTCAATCCCTGGTCAGGGAACTAGATCCCGCATGCCGCAACAAAGACCCAGCGCAGCCAAATAAATAAATAAATATTTTTAAAAGAAAAGAAAAGAAAAGAACATAAAAATATTTTATCCTGCTCTCCTCAGTCCTGGTGCTTACTGTTGGATAATAAAGGTTATATGAGGAGCTACATAACTCTGTCTCCAAATCCCATATATTTTGCTTGCTTCTCCAGCAACCTGGAACACTCTATTTCACTCCATATATGTACATACCTCACTCCCTCACATCCTCCAACTCTGCACTGAAATGTCTCCTTATTAGAGAGGTCTTCCCTGAAGAACTTTTATGAAAGATCACTCTCACTTTTCACTCTTAAGCCCCCTTACCTCATTATATTTGACTTCACACCTCTTATCACCAGAAGATATATAATATAGTTTATTTATTTTCTGTATCCTCCCTACTCAAAGGTATGCTCTAGAGAGTTTTTTCTATTGAATTTACTGCTGTACTGCCAGCATCCAGAATAGAATTCAGTAACGGTTACCAAATGAATCAATGAATGAATACTGGTTATATAAAAACAATTACCTTTAAAAAACAAATTAATTAATAAAGAAACTAAAGAGGCTTTTATTCTGTTTTGTTTTCTTTTTGAACAAAATGATGATATAGGAGGCCAATTTCCTCCTCCCATGGACACAGTGCTTGTACAGCTACACACAAAGCACCTCTCTCTGAGAGAAATCTGGGAACTGAGCAACTAGAGAAATCCAGATGAATGACTCCTATACATTGGGCAACAGAGACAATACCCATATTGAAACTGGTAGGAAAGGCTGAGACACTCTCATCATAAACCTCACTCCAGGCACAAAACCATACAATTAGGAGGAAAACCCAAACTCCCAGCTTCTCCCTGAGGAACAGGCAGTACAGACATCTAGTGTCCCAACCTTTAAGTCTCCCACCTGAGAAACAGTCCCCTAAAACTCCTATCTCTTATAGCCAGCATTCATGAGTCCTACAGGACTACAGCAAACAAAGAAGTTACTGATAGCATCATAAGCACTGAACACAACTATCCCCCCAGGTCTCAGGACTGAAGGAGCAGTGAAAACATCCATCTCCCAGTCTTTCCCTGGAAAGGGTTTGACTTCATACTTTACAAGCTGTTGCCTAAGGGTCTAGACACTAATTGACAACATCTAACTGATCCTACCTGGAACCTGAAAGAATCAGTGGGTGCTTACCCCACCTTCTCCATCCAGCTCACTCCAACAATAAAACCAGGTCACCATCATCTCTCCAGAAGGACCTTCTACACATGTCTTGTGCCCCACCTTTTGCAGCTACCGCCTGGGAGATGGGTCCCCAGATCACCTGGCTCTGACTGTCAACAGTGCTTGCAGTTAACAAGTCCCACTGGACTATAGCAAACAAATAAGCAGTTTGTAATGGGCTCAGGGCTCAGTGCAAGGGAGAATACAAAAAGCCTACCTTCCAGTTTCTCCCCAGAAAGTGCCTGATGGCATACTTTCCCAGCTGTTGCCTGAGGGTCTGGCTTCTAATCAGCCTGTATCTAAGTGCTGGCTACAATCATCCCCTTTGGAACTTAGATGCGTCTTCTCATACCCTCAACTACTAAAAGGCATGAAGAAGGACAGTGGCTTGGACAGTCACAAAGGTGTGAGAGGCATCCAGGAGTTCAGGCTGTGCTGATTAACAGGATTCATCTCCTACACAAGAACATTCTCTCAAGACTGAAAGAGGTGCTGTTTAGCTAATGCACAAAAACCGACACAAGCATTCAAGGAAAATGAAGAAACAAGGGAATATGTTCCAAACAAGAGAACAATATAAATCTCCAGAAACCAACCTTAATGAAACAGAGAAAAGTGATTTACCTGACAGAGTTCAAAATAATGCTCAGAAAGATGCTCACAGAGGTCAGGAAAGCAATGCATGAACAAAGTGAGAATTTCAACAGAGACTGACGGTATTACAAAGTACCAAACAGAAAGTACAGAGATAAAGAATAAAATAACTGAACTGAAAAATTCAATAGAAAGGTTCAACAGCAGACTAGATCAAGTGGAAGAAAGAGTCAGTGAATTAGAAGACAGAGCAGTGGAATACATCCACTCAGTGAAGAAAAAAGAAAAAAGACTAAAAAAGGAGTGAAGATAGCTTAAGAGACTTATAGCGCACTAAAAAATGGGCCAATATACACATTATAAGGATCCTAGAAGACAGGGGGGACCTTATTCAAAGAAATAATGGCTGAAAACTTCCCTAACCTGGGGGAAAAAAACAGACATCCAAATCTAGGCAGCCCAAGAAGTACCAAATATGATAAATCTAAAGAAATTCACACCCAGACATTATAATTAAATTGTCAAAGACAAAAACCTTAAAAGCAGCAACAGAAAAGCAACTTGTTACATACAAGGGAACCCTCATAAGACTATCAGTGGATTCTACAATAACCTTGCAGGTCAGAAGGCAGCGGGATGAGACATTCAAAGTGCTGAAAGGAAATAAAAAAGACTGCCAAACAAGAATACTCTACCCAACAAAACAGTCATTCAGAATTGAAAGAGAAATAAAGAGTTTCCAGACAAACAAAAGCTGAAGGAATTTATCACCACTAGTCTTACAAGACATGTTAAAGGGATTTCTTCAAGCTGAAACAAAAGGATGCTAATTAGTAACATTAAAACATATGAAAGTATAAAACTCACTGGTACAGATAAATATGTGGTTAAATTCAGAATACTCGAATATTGTAATGGTGGTGGGTAAATCGCTTATAACTCTGGTATAAAGATTAAAATTAAAAATATTAACACCACCTATAACTACAATAATTTGTTAATGAATACACAATATTAAAAAGATTTAAATTGTGACATCAAAAACATCAAATGTTGGAGAACAGTGTAAAAATGTAGAATCTTCTTATACATTTGAAGTTAGGTTGTTAGGTCAGCTTAAAACAGACTATTTTAGCTATAAGATATTTTATGTAAGCCTCATGGTAACACAGTGCAAAACCTATAGTAGATACACAAAAGAGAAAGAGAAAGAAATCTCAGCATACCACTACAGAAAATCATCAAATCACAAAGGAAGAAGAACACAGGGAAAGAAAGGAACAAAGAAATGACAAAACAACCAGAAAACAATTAACAAAACGGCAACAGTAAATCCATAGCTATCAATAATTACTTTAAATGTACATGGACTAAATTTTCCAATCAGAAGACACAAAGTGGCTAAATGGATAAAATGAACAAGACCCAACTATATGCTGCCTACAAGAGATTCACTTCAGCTTTAAGGACACAGACTGAAAGTGAAGGCATGGAAAAAGATACTCCATGCAAATGGAAACCAAAAGAAAGCAGAGGTATCTATACTTATATCAGATAAGGTAGACTTTAGGACAGAGACTAAAATAACAGACAAAGGTCTTTATATTGATATAATGATAAAAGGGTCAGTCTAACAAGAGGATATAATATTTGTAAATATTTATGCACCCAACAGAGAAGCACCTAGATATATAAAGCAAATATTAACAGACCTGAAGGGAGAAACAGACAGCAATACAATAATAGTAGGGTACTTCAATAACCCACTTTCAACAATGGCTAGATCATCTAAACAGAAAATAATAAGGAAATATTGGACTTAAACTACATGTTAAACCAGATGGATTTAACAAACATTTACAGAACATTCATCCATCAGCAGCAAAATACACATTTCTTCTTAAGCACACATGGAACTTCCTCAGAATAAATCATGTGCCACAAAACAAGTCTTAATAAACTTAATAACACCAAAGTCATGTCAAGCATATTTTCTGACCACAATGGTATGAAACTAGAAATCAATTACAAGGAGAAAAGTAGAAAATTCACAAATATATAGAGATTAAACAACATGTTACTGAACAACCAATGTGTCAAAGAAGGAATCAAAACATAAATCAAAAAATTCTTTCAGTCAAATGAAAATGGAAATACAACATACCTAAATTATGGGATGCAGCAAAAGCAGTTCTAAGGGCAAAGTTCATACGATGAACTCCTACATCAAGAAACAAGTAAGATCTCCAATAAACAACCTAACTTTGTACCTAAAGTAACCAGAAAAACAAGAACAAATGAAGCCCAAAGTTAGTAGAAGGAAGAAAATATCAAAGAACAGAAAAGAAATAAATAAAAGAGAGACTAAAAATACAATAGAAAAGATCAATGAAACTAAGAGCTAGTTCTTTGAAAAGGTAAACAAAATTGGCAAACCTTTAGTTAGACTCACCAAAAAATGAGAGCAAGAACTCAAGTAAATAAAATCAGAAATGAAAGAGATGTTACAACTGACACCATAGAAATACAAAGAATCAAAACAGACTACTATGAACAATTATACACCAACAAATTGGACAACCTAGGAGAAATGGATAGATTTCTAGAAACTCCAAGACTGAATCATGAAGAAACAGAAAATCTGAACAGACCAATTACTGGTAAGGAGATTAAGTCAGTAATCCAAAACCACCCAACAAACAAATGTCTAAGACCAGAGGCTTCACTAGTGAATTCTACGAAATATTTAAAGAATTTCTATTTCAGAGCAGCTAGTTTATAGCTGTAAAGGGCATCCTAGACCACACTTCCAGTCTTGAACACAATGGCTTTTAAACCACCAGTATCCCCAGCATAAAACAGGCCTCCAGGAGCAGAGAGAAGCTCCACTGTAAGGCAGGAACACTAAGTGCTAGTGAACCACCTGCTATCTCAACAGGAAGTCAAGAGAATGAATTAGCTTCAGTCCACTCTAGGTAGAGAATATCAGGAGCTCAGGCTTCTGGCCAGGAGCCCAAATGCCTCAAATGAGACAAAGAGAGGCCCCTCACCCATCAGCAGAACTCTAAATGAAGTCTTCTAAACAAAGGCCTGCAGGAAAACATGCTCAAAAAAACGAACAGTTTGCTAAATAAAAAGGCACCATAATAATTGCCTTGTGATACAAATTCTCTTGTTCAGCTTACAACAAGGGGGAGGCACAAATATCCTAATTACTTTAAATTACAGCTTCCAAGTATTTCTATTAAAGAGAAATATAAATAGTTACCCTCACGGAGGCAGTATGGCATAGTGAATAAGAGGATGAGTTTTAGGATTGAAAAAAATCTGAATTGAAATTATAGCTCTGCTAACTACTAAATCTTCAACAATTCATTTAATCTCCCTGAGCCTCAATGTGCAGAGTATTCACATTTATCTCATAGATATATTATGAGGATTCAATTTGATAACACAGCATAAGCAAAGTACATTACATTGAGAGCTAAATATACTTAGTTAATAAATATGCACTGATTAATATACTAGTAACATAGTAGCTTGCCCTTTCCACAAAATATTGAGAATAACAAAAATTGCCTTGACGTATGTTTAAATGATGAGGAGAATAAATATTCTAAGCATTGCATTTATGTTGTTTAACAACCCATTAAAATTGAAAGTTTTTGTACTTGGAAACTAGCACATGTTCATTTTAGAAAAGAAACTTGACAATAATAACATATTTTTGGTAATATGAGTCAAAAATTATTCCACCTTTCACCTTACACTTGAGTTAACTACTTAAATACTGACAACCAATACCATAATCAACAAATATTTATAACAATAAATTTAAAACAGGAAACTGACATTACCAAAATGGTATTTTGCAAAGATTACTCTGGTGGCAATGTGAAGACTGAATCATTTATTAATAATTTAACAAAGAGCTGAAAAAATGGTAAGCATGGGATCCAGATAGTTCTTTTTCATTTTATTTTTAGTTATACAATTCCAAAAAAGACCACGATCAAAATCCAAATTACAGAGGAAAAATTTAAGCATGTTAGTTCTATTTTATATTCAAGTAAGGGAGGTAAGGAAAACCAAGGAGGTTATGGAAAATCAGAGAGGAACATCTTTCTCTCTCTCTCCTCTCTCCTCTATCTCTCTCCACTACCCCACCCCCTTACTCACCCACATTCATTTTAAGGAGCAATCTCGCCATCTTGTGGTTCTTACGAACACTGACTATAAAGCAAAACGAACTTCCAGACATAAGTAAAAAATGCAAGGGAAGGGAAACTAAATGGAAAAGATTTCTTGTCTTTTAATATTTGCCCTGAATACCAGATGCTCTGGCCTGCCCACTCCTGGTTTCACTCATTTTTCTTCTTAATCATGTCTAACTTTTTGTTTCCCTTTTCTCCTTAACCAAAACAGGAGTATGTTTAAAGTTAGTATCATTCCAGCAGCTATAGAAACTCCAAAAATAGATTGTTTATCTGAAAGGAGAACAGAAGCAATAAAATATTTTACAGTAAATAATGTAATCCTTCAAAATGTATACAAATATCTGGACTTCTTTCCCTGATCATTTTCTAGTGTATAGATTGTTTCTGAATTAAAAGATTATGAACTCAATGCATTTTGTTTTTAAAAAATATTTATTTTCTTATCTGTCCACTTAAAAGGCCTAGAAGCAAAGACTAACCCAGCAGCAATGAGCGTCACCAGTATCCAGATGGTGGTCTCTAAATGCCATTTTCCACTAAAAGAAATTAAGATTCCTTGGGGAAATGGTTGATTACAGGATAGGGCAGGAAATGTACAAAATGCACCTGGAATATATTGTTATACCAGAAACCAAAGAAGCTATCAGACTATTAGTCATGTCAAGAGTATGCAGAAGCCAACTTAAAAAGGCCTCCACTGGCCAAAGATGGGACCATTTTGAGTATCAGTGAGGATAACAGCTGCAGTGGATTGAAACACAACAAATATGTTAAATTCTGTGAGTTCCTAATGATATTTTTTTAATCATTAGGAAGATACTAGGGAATAAATTCATTATTATGACAATTGGTAAACAGAAAGAATTTGTATCTATCCTGCCTTTCCTTAATGATCTATACTCAGGGTAATCAGACAGTTGATGAAGGGAACATTATGTTTCTGGAAGTGTTCCAATCAATATATGAAGAAGGAACGGCAGAATCAGGGTGTCATCATTTTGTAACTCCTAATGGATTAACAGATCTAGGCAATCACCATCAATGGCTGCTAACATCACAAACAAGAGCAATAGCCAGCCCATGTGCTCCAGGGCAACTACACACCACCTTCTATGACATATTCTTGACCAAAAAAAAAAAAAAACCTCAAACCAAAACCTGAGCAAACCTATAGATATGTCAATTTGTAAATAATAACGACAAAAATTAAACAACATGGGAATGTAATCAGCAAAATTCAACCTACCCAACAAGACAAAGTGGGTTTTTTTAAACAAATAAATTTTAAGAAAAAAGAGATTGAGAAGCAACTATAAATTAAAGGAGATTTAAGAGACATATCAATCAACTGCAATAATTAGACTTCATTTGGATCCCAATTTAAATTAACAAACTATAAAACGAAAGAGAGAGAATTGGGAAAATCTGAACATCAACTGCATATCTGATATTAAGGAATTACAGGGTTTTTTTAATTTACATGTGATGACACTGGGTGTTTATGCTTTAAAAAGAGTCCTTTTCTTTTAAACATATTCTGAAATATTTAGAAATGAAATGATATTAAGTCTGAGATTTGCTTTTACGTAATCAGGGGAGGGAGAATAGGTGGGGTTGTAGGCAAAATAAGATTGGCCATGAGTTGATAATTATTAAGCTGGATAATGTGCACCTCAAGAGCCATTATACTATTCATTCTACTTTTATGTAACCTTAAAATTTTCCACCATAAAATGCCAAAAAATAAATAAATTTAAGAATGGCATGCAAATTTCATTTTGTATGTCTAAAAGTACCCCAAGGAATATTAGAGTTGAACGGACCGGGGGCAAAAATTCTTGCTTTACAGATGAGAAAACTGAGGCCCACAGAGGTTAAGTGACTTGTCTAAAGTCATAAAGCCAGTCAATAGCAAAACTAGAACTAACACTGAAGTTTTCAGTTTCCCAACCTGGTTCTCCTTCATCTGAACAGGATGTCTGAAGATTTCAATTGGCATTGTGAAAAACCTTCCTGTTGATCTGAAAGATTTCCCACAATCACACCTTGCGTTTAATAGGGTTTGTCCTTCTGTCACATGCATAATGATTTAGATTCTCACAGTCACACCCTGTTTTGGTGGATTATTTTTTCTTTTTCCCTCAGGTCACAGATACAGCATTTTTAACTGTAAGATACGTACATTTCTACATGCAAGATTACAAAACTAACCTCAGCAGGATTCATTGAGATTCCTGTAAACCTCAATAGGGCAAGAGACCTCACTGCAAACATGCTAACCAATCAAAACTAACACTTAACCAAGGACTCCATAAAGCAAGAGTGGTATTTAGGGTGATGGCGGTAATAATAATGATAATAGTTAACATGTACAGAGCACTTGCTATGTTCCAGGAACTGTGCTGGTGCTTTGTATGTGTTATCTGATTTAAGTCTCACAAGAATTACATGAGGTAAATTTTATTATCCTATTTGAATTACTATTGAGAAAAATGAGGTCCTGAGAGATTAAGTGCCTTACCCAAGGTCACAAAGCTACTTGCTGTGATTCTGTAACTAATTATTGACGTTTTGACACTCATTACAATGTAACCATTTTTGGAAAATATTTCCATGAGTATTAATAGTTCATACATTGTTCAAAGACCAAAAATGTGACTAATATGGTTTGCTACCTCAATAACCTATGAAATTAGATCCCCCAATCTCTATCACAGAGAGGCAGCAAAATTGGCTGATTAATCGTACAGCACCTAAAACATCTGAAATACTAATAAGTATATGTTCCTAGTCAGAAAAGGCAAATAAATCTGTAAATTAAGCAGTATGAGTACAATGCAGCAAAAAGTAGCATACTAAGAAAAAATGCTTATACTGATGATAGCTGGTAATACAGAATTACCACTTTTTTATGATATCCAATTTGATGATACTAATATTTAAAAATATATTTTGTTTGACAATTGCTTCTTATGCATACGTTTCATTTCCCCCAACTAGTTAGTATAACACTAAGCAGGCAGTGGAAACTTAATAAATACTCATCAACTGACTGGTGCATATTTTTGTATTTTGTACTGTTTCACGCATGCCTATGATATTCTTCACATAAACTATCAAAATAAATGTTTTTTTACAGGGCAGACAAGAGTAAGGGGTAACTGGGTGTCAAGATACTATCTTGCTTATAATATACAGTGTGTTTTTTATGGAAAAGAAATAAAAAGTCTTCAAAACTCTCATCATCCAAACAGTCTACAACTGCAAAAGCTTTGGTGATCATGCCAAAGCATCCCACTAAAAGTGACTTTAACTACATGCCCAATCATGTAAGTACACACACACACACACACACACACACACACACACACACACACACACAGATTATCCTAAATCTCAGAAGACTTATTCAAATAGGAAGGGAAAAAACTATTATAAATCACAATGATATAATGAATATAAATTGCAGAATATGCCCTTAAATTAAGAATTCAAATATATTTTCATGGAATCTATTCGAAAGAAACTACTAGGAGTTATATCTACATTCCAAGAGTCAATATTTTGTACAAGATGAATGCAGCTCACATTCCGACAGATGCCCCATAAAATTATTAAAGAATAAAGAGAATTACCATTTTATATATTTTTCATTTTCAGGAGAAAAATCAAATTTTAAATTACATAAATATAAAACATGAGTAGATAAAATATGAGCAGAAAAGAAAATAAAAACCCAGCCAGACTCTCACATAAAACCAATTCCCTATAGCTGATTCCCACACTCCAAATAGCAGCACTACGTCAGCCTATGAAGGGACATTTTAGGCAAAGAACACAGAAATGTTCAGTACTGACCTCTTTACAGAGACTAAACATCATCTCAAATCAAATCCAGATAAATGGATAACTCAACTGAGTAACAAATTAACAAGAATCACCTTTAGCCTTGTTCCACTGCCAAGAGAAAAGTACTCAATTAAGCACAGTCTACATCTTTATTTAATAGAGATCAATGAAAAAAAAGAATAAAAGTGACCCAAGTAAGAATGATATCAAACAAAATCCAGTAATCTTTGAACTGCCCAAAGTTGGGAACAAAGTCTTTCCAAAAATGCAGACTTCTGAGTAAGCAGTGCTTCCTGAGTAAGCAAATACACATAGTTACACCAAAGCCAAAAACAGAGAAATAAATAACATGAAGCCAGGAAAAACAGTATAACATGTAATGGTGCTGGGTAAAATAATCACTTGCAGAATAAACTAATGGGTTTTAAAAGTTTGCAGTTATGAGCAGATCTAGTGCTCAGATCTTGGTTCTTAAATACGATTCGCCCCCAACGGAACCAGGGCTCCTTGGAGAAATGGTTAATTCCAGGCTTGGGGGAAGGGGTGTGGGGGAGGACCTAAATAAATGTGGAGTATCTTGTGCCAAAAATTAAGAAAGTGCTCAAAGGATGATGAGGACATATCAAAAATATACAGGGGATAGTTTGAAGGTGTTCCCACTGGCCAAATCTGGACAATTTGAGCATCAAAAATAAATCATGATAGTAAAGGATTGTAACTGATTGAATAACATATGAATAAAAGAGCCCAAACTGACATAAATAAATAAAGGAAAGAGAGAGCTCTCCCTTGTAGTAAAAAAGTCAGTTCATAAATGTAAAAGAAATGGTGGAATTAGAAAATCACTATTTAACATCATCATAATAATAGTAAACTCAGGCAAGAATCATCAATGTATGATAAAAACAGTGGAGATAGTTTGAGCAAGTAAGAGAATATTTACATAGTCTTAAAGTATGACCCCCTTGCCAACACTATATTCTTTTAACTATAACAGGTAAAACAATAACTTTACAGTGGAGAAACCTAGCAGATACCATCTTTAACCCAATCATCAAAGTTACATTGCTAGCAATAGACAGCTTGCATTACCCGATACAATGCACTGAGAAGAACTCAGCATTACTTCTCTGGCATGACTATCAAAAGTACTTAACCTGAATCTACTCATAACGAAACATCAGAAAAATCCAAATTGAGGAGCATTCTACTAAAATAATTGACCTGCACACTTCAAAAAATGTCAAACCGGGCTTCTCTGGTGGCGCAGTGGTTGAGGGTCCGCCTGCAGATGCAGGGGACGCGGGTTCGTGCCCCGGTCTGGGAGGATCCCCCATGCTGCGGAGCGGCTGGTCCCGTGAGCCATGGCCGCTGAGCCTGCGCGTCACGAGCCTGTGCTCCGCAGCGGGAGAGGCCGCAGCGGTGAGAGGCCAGCGTACCGCAAAACAAAAACAAAAACAAAAACAAAAAATGTCAAACCATGAACTACACAGAAAGACCCAAGAACCACAAAGAAAAACCCAGATTAAAGGAGGCTAACGTGACATGACAATCGAATACAATGCAGAGTTTGGGTTTTCCTTTGCTATAAAGGACTTAACTGAAACAACTGACAAATTATCAATAAGGTCTGTAAATTATATACTAATATTGTTTCAGTATTCATTTACTGATTTTGGTAATTGTACTCTGGCTACATAATAGAATTCCATTTTTTTATAAAATACAAACTGAAAAATGAAGGGGTAAAGAGGCATCACATGTCTGTGTCTTATACAGTACATAAAAAATGTAAGTAGATTAGATAGATGATACAGATGATAGGTAGGTAGGTAGATAGATACATGGCTAGATACACAGATACAAGCAGAAATGATAAAGCAAAACTATTTGTATATCTACATCCATGGAATAACAGACTATACAAGTAATTAGTTAGAACAGGAACCTGAAAACCATTCAACTTGCCCCCATGTTTGAGGAAGAAGAGAAAGAGGATGAGGGGGAGGCAGCAGCAGCAAAGGCAGAATAGCTAACATTTCTTGAATAGTTCCTAAATGCCAATCATGTCACATACATTATCTCATTTAATCCTTACAATAAACCCTAGAATTTGCAGATGAGACCATTGTACTTGGGAAGGTTAAATAACTTATCCAAAGTCACCTAAGTTATAAGTGATAGAGCCAATATTTCAACCAATCTACAGGGGACAATGCCCCCACCTCTCTTTGCCCTGTCTGAATCTGAACAGTTCCACCTTTATCTGTGTTGGGTCTCTATGTAAGATATTTGAAGAAAAAGTGGGATAACCTCAGAACACTAGATTACACTATTCTCCCTCACGCTGTTCCTGGCTGCAGTTAGAAAATCACTTAAGAAGACACAAGACTAAGGTTATAAAGAGATCAGGGCAAGCTAATTAAAGCTGCTCACCAACTCTAGTGCCTTAAAGCAAAACGTGAGGAAGGAAAAGCGCACTTACCACAGTGCTCAAATCCCAAATAGGAACCTGGAGAGTCATTTCATTTTTAATAAATTAGTTACAACATTATGTTCCACTAACATTGATTTGATAAATATCTACTGAATATCAACTATGTGGAAATAGCATTTTCAAGAAAATCAGTAGCACTTGGGAAAAAACATTAGTGCCCAATAGTGACAGAATACAGCTCTCTGTAGCTCCCCATTTGCTCAGTTTCTAATGCCTGCATGGTTGGCCAGAACTGGAGGGATGTGAGGAAAAGAAGAGGCACGGTCAGCAAGAAAGGTCTTACTTAATTGGTACTATCATGGTGAGTTAGTTTGGTTGCTCTCTGGGCTTGACAGGAGTTTAAAGCCTACTTGTCACATGGGGCACTTTACTGGGTTCTTCAAAGACTTCCCCCACCC
The DNA here is from genome assembly GCF_011762595.2 of Tursiops truncatus. Taxonomy (NCBI): domain Eukaryota; kingdom Metazoa; phylum Chordata; class Mammalia; order Artiodactyla; family Delphinidae; genus Tursiops; species Tursiops truncatus. The sequence goes on from NC_047042.1 coordinate 13,001,151, forward strand.
CATCAGTGGGCATCTCTTACCTCCAGGGTGAATCTATCTTTTTTCCAGCTGATCACTTTTGAGTCCTTCCTCACTCCCAGTTGTCATCAGCACCACCAGCTTCCTCCTGCCCTCTTAGACAGGGTCTTAACCACACAATGTTTTTCTCTTTCTCACCCTGATCCGCAGAACAGCAGTGGCTTCCCAAACCACAGCCCTCCAGACATCCTCTGGCTCTCTAAATATCTCAGGCATGAATCATATATCAATCTACTATCTACCAAGCTCTGGGGAACAAAAACCAAATCCTCCCAGAGGTTCCACTGAAGGCTCCTTCTCTTGGCTTGAGGTTATACATTTTATACAACTATTTCTTTTGAAAATATAAATGTTTAATAAACAATTTTCATTTAAAAATGACTATGGAGAACCAAGATGGCAGAGTAGAAGGACGTGCTCTCACTCCCTCTCGTGAGAACACCAAAATCACAACTAGCTGCTGGACTATCATCGACAGGAAGACACTGGAACTCACCAAAAAAGATACCCCACATCCAAAGACAAAGGAGAAGCCACAAGGAGATGGTAGGAGGGGCGCAATCACAGTAAAATCAAATCCCATGACTGCTGAGTGGGTGACTCACAGACTGGAGAACACTTATACCACAGAAGTCCACCTACTGGAGTGAAGGTTCTGAGACCCACGTCAGGCTTCCCAACCTGGGGGTCTGGCAACGGAAGGAGGAATTCCTAGAGAATCAGACTTTCAAGCTGGTGGGATTTGACTGCAGGACTTCGCCAGGACTGGGGGAAACAAAGACTCCACTCTTGGAGGGCATACACAAAGTAGTGTGCACATCAGGACCCAGGGGAAGGAGCAGTGATGCCAGGGGAGACTGAACCAGACCTACCTGCTAGTGTTGGAGGGTCTCCTGCAGAGGTAGGGGGTGGCTGTGGCTCACTGTGGGGACAAGGACACTGGCAGCAGAAGTTCTGGGAAGTACTCCTTGGCGTGAGCCCTCCCAGAGTCTGCCATTAGCCCCACCAAAGAGCCCAGGTACGCTCCAGTGTTGGGTTGCCTCAGGTCAAACAGCAACAGGGAGGGAACCCAGCCGCACCCATCAGCAGGCAAGCAGATTAAAGTTTTACTGAGCTCTGCCCACCAGAGCAACAGGCAGCTCTACCCACCACCACTCCCTCCCATCAGGAAACTTACACAAGCCTCTTAGCTTCATCCACCAGAGGGCAGACAGCAGAAGAAAGAAGAACTACAATCCTGTAGCCTGTGGAACAAAAACTACATTCACAGGAAGACAGACAAAATGAAAGGGCAGAGAACTATGTACCAGGTGAAGAAACAAGATAAGACCCCAGAAAAACAACTAAATGAAGTGGAGATAGGCAAACCTTCCAGAAGAAGAATTCAGAATAATGATAGTGAAGATGATCCAGGACCTCGGAAAAAGAATGGAGGCAAAGATTGAGAAGATGCAAGAAATGTTTAACAAAGACCTAGAAGAACTAAAGAACAAATAAACAGAGATGAACAATAAAATAACTGAAATGAAAACTACACTAGAAGGAATCAATAGCAGAATAACTGACGCAGAAGAACGGATAAGTGACCTGAAAGACAGAATGGAGGAATTCACTGCTGCAGACAGAATAAATAAAAAAGAATGAAAAGAAATGCAGACAGCCTAAGAGACCTTTGGGACAACATTAAATGCAACAACATTTGCATTATACAGGTCCCAGAAGGAGAAGAGAGAGAGAAAGGACCAGAGAAAATATCTAGAGAGATTATCGAAAACTTCCCTAACATGGGAAAGGAAATAGCCACCTAAGTCCAGGAAGCACAGAGAGTCCCATACAGGATGAACCCTAGGAGAAACACACCGAGACACATAGTAATCAAATTGGCAAAAATTAAAGACAAAGTAAACTTATGGAAAGCAGCAAGGGAAAAATGACAAATAACATACAAGGGAACTCCCATAAGGTTAACAGCTGATTTCTCAGCAGAAACTCTACAAGCCAGAAGACAGTGGCATGATATACTTAAAGTGATGAAAGGGAAGAACCTACAACCAAGATTATTCTATCCAGCAAGAATCTCATTCAGATTCGATGGAGAAATCAAAAGCTTTACAGACAAGCAAAAGCTAAGAGAATTCAGCACCAGCAAACCAGCTCTACAACAAATGCTAAAGGAACTTCTCTAAGTGGAAAACACAAGAGAAGAAAAGGATCTACCAAAACAAACCCAGAACAATTAAGAAAATGGTCATAGGAACATACATATCGATAATTACCTTAAACGTGAATTAAACGCTCCAACCAAAAGACACAGGCTTACTGAATGGATACAAAAACAAGACCCATATATATGCGGTCTACAAGAGACCCACTTCAGACTTAGGGACATATACAGACTGAAAGCGAGGGGATGGAAAAAGATATTCCACGCAAACGGAAATCAAAAGAAAGCTGGAGTAGCAATCCTCACATCAGATAAAATAGACTTTAAAATCAAGAATGTTACAAGTGACAAGCAAGGACACTACATAATGATGAAGGGATCAATCCAAGAAGATATAACAATTATAAATATATATGCACCCAAGATAGGAGCACCTCAATACATAAGACAACTGCTAACAGCTATAAAAGAGGAAATTGACAGTAACACAACAGTAGTGGGGGACTTTAACATCTCACTAACACCAATGGACAGATCATCCAAAATGAAAATAAATAAGGAAACAGAAGCTTTAAATGACACAATAGGCCAGAGAGACTTAATTGATATTTATAGGACATTCCATCCAAAAACAGCAGATTACATTTTCTTCTCAAGTACGCACAGAACATCCCCAGGATAGATCACATCTTGGGTCACAAATCAAGCCTCAGTAAATTTAACAAAATTGAAATCATATCAAGCATCTTTTCTGACCACAACGCTATGAGATTAGTAATGCATTACAGGGAAAAAAAACGTAAAAAACACAAACACATGGAGGCTAAACAAGACGTTACTAAATAACCAAGAGATCACTGAAGAAATCAAGGAGGAAATCAAAAAATACCTAGAGACAAATAACAATGAAAACACGACAATTCAAAACCTATGGGATGCAGCAAAAGCAGTTCTAAGAAGGAAGTTTATAGCAATACAACCCTACCTCAAGAAGCAAGAAAAATCTCAAGTAAACAATCTAACGTTACACCTAAAGGAACTAGAGAAAGAAAAAGCAAACAAATCCCGAAGTTAGCAGAAGGAAAGAAATCATAAAGATCAGAGCAGAAATAAATGAAATAGAAACAAAGGAAACAATAGCAAAGATCAACAAAACTAAAAGCTGGTTCTTTGAGAAGATAAACAAAATTGATTAGCCAGACTCATCAAAAAAAGAGGGAGAGGAATCAAATCAATGAAATTAGAAATGAAAAAGGAGAAGTTACAACAGACACTGCAGAAACACAGAGCATCTTAAGAGACTACTACAAGCAACTCTATGCCAATAAAATGGACAACCTGGAAAAAACAGACAAATTCTTAGAAAGGTATAACCTTCCAAGACTGAACCAGGAAGAAATAGAAAATATGAACAGGCCAATCACAAGTAATGAAATTGAAACTGTGATTAAAAATCTTCCAACAAACAAAAGTCCAGGATCAGATGGCTTCACAGGTGAATTCTATCAAACATTTAGTGAAGAGCTAACACCCATCCTTCTCAAACTCTTCCAAAAAATTGCAGAGGAAGGAACACTCCCAAACTCATTCTATGAGGTCAACACCACCCTGATACCAAAACCAGACAAAGATACTACGAAAAAAGAAAATTACAGACCAATATCACTGATGAATATAGATGCAAAAATCCTCAACAAAATACTAGCAAACAGAATCCAACAACACATTAAAAGGATCATACACTATGATCAAGTGGGATTTATCCCAGGGATGCAAGGATTCTTCAATATATGCAAATCAATCAATGTGATACATCATATTAACAAATTGAAGAATAAAAACTATACGATCATCTCAATAAATACAGAAAAACCTTTGACAAAATTCAACACCCATTTATGATAAAACCTCTCCAGAAAGTGGGCATAGAGGGAACCTACCTCAACATAATAAAGGCCATATACGACAAACCCACAGCAAACATCATTCTCAATGGTGAAAAACTGAAAGCATTTCCTCTAAGTTCAGGAACAAGACAAGGTTGCCCACTCTCACCACTGTTATTCAACATAGTTTTGAAGTCCTAGCCACGGCAATCAGAGAATAAAAAGAAATAAAAGGAATACAAATTGGAAAAGAAGAAGTAAAACTGTCCCTGTTTGCAGATTACATGATACTATACATAGAGAATCCTAAAGATGCCACCAGAAAACTACTAGACCTAATCAATGAATTTGGTAAAGTTGCAGGAAACAAAATTAATGCACAGAAATCTCTTGTATTCCTATACACTAATGATGAAAAATCTTAAAGAGAAATTAAGGAAACACTCCCATTTACCACTGCAACAAAAAGAATAAAATACCTAGGAATAAACCTACTTAGGGACACAAAAGACCTGTATGCAAAAAACTACAAGACACTGTTGAAAGAAATTAAAGATGATACAAACAGATGGAAAGATATACCATATTCTTGGATTGGAAGAATCAATATTGTGAAAATGACTATACTACCCAAAACAATCTACAGATTCAATGTAATTCATATCAAATTACTGATGGCATTTTTTACAGAACTAGAACAAAAAATTTTTAAATTTGTATGGAGACACAAAAGACCCCAAATAGCCAAAGCAGTCTTGAGGGAAAAAAACGGAGCTGGAGTAATCAGCCTCCCTTACTTCAGACTATACTACAAAGCTACAGTAATCAAGACAATATGGTACTGGCACAAAATCAGAAATATAGATCAATGGAACAAGATAGAAAGCCCAGAGATAAACCCACACACCTATGGTCAACTGATTTATGACAAAGGAGGCAAGGATATACAATGGAGAAAAGACAGTCTCTTCAATAAGTAGTGCTGGGAAAACGGGACAGCTACATGTAAAAAAGTGAAATTAGAACACTCCCTAACATCATACACAAAAATAAACTCAAAATGGATTAGAAACCAAAATGTAAGACCGGACACTATAAAACTCTTAGAGGAAAACATAGGAAGAACACTCTTTGACATAAATCACAGCAAGATCTTTTTTGATCCACCTCCTAGAGTAATGGAAATAAAAACAAAAATAAACAAATGGGACCTAATGAAACTTAGAAGCTTTTTCAAAGCAAAGTAAACTACAAACAAGACAAAAAGACAACCCTCAGAATGGGAGAAAATATTTGCAAACAAATCAACGGACAAAGGATTAATCTCCAAAGTATATAAACAGCTCATGCAGCTCAATATTAAAAAAACAAACAACCCAATCCAAAAATGGGCAGAAGACCTAAACAGACATTTCTCCAAAGAAGACATACAGATGGCCAAGAAGCACATGAAAAGCTGCTCAACACCACTAATTATTAGAGAAACGCAAATCAAAACTACAATGAGGTATCACCTCACACCAGTTAGAATGGGCATCATCAGAAAATCTACAAACAACAAATGCTGGAGAGGGTGTGGAGAAATGAGAACCCTCTTGCACTGTTGGTGGGAATGTAAATTGATACAGCCACTATGGAGAACAGTATGGAGGTTCCTTAAAAAATTAAAAATAGAATTACAATATGATCCAGCAATCCCACTACTGGGCATATACCCAGAGAAAACCAGAATTCAAAAAGACACATGCACCTCAATGTTCACTGCAGCACTATTTACAATAGCCAGGTCATGGAAGCAACCTAAATGCCCATGGACAGACGAATGGATAAAGAAGTTGTGGTACATATATACTATGGAATATTACTCAGCCATAAAAAGGAACGAAATTGGGTCATTTGTTGATACATGGATGGATCTAGAGACTGTAATACAGAGTGAAGTAAGTCAGAAAGAGAAAAACAAATATCGTATATTAACGCATATATGTGGAACCTGGAAAAATGGTACAGATGAACCGGTTTGCAGGGCAGAAATTGAGACACAGATGTAGAGAACAAACGTATGTACACAAAGGGGGGAAAGCCGCAGCGGGGTGGGGTGGTGGTGTGATGAATTGGGTGACTGGGATTGACATGTTTACACTGATGTGTATAAAATTGATGACTAATAAGAACCTGCTGTATAAAAAAAAGAAAAAATTTTTCCAATATATTTATGAATAATTATGAAATTATTCCAATTTATTTCCAATATATTTATTAAATATATTCCATTTATGAATGGAAAAATTTGTTTTTTCAATCCCTATTGTAGTATATGGTAAAGCATTAATTTTGTTTTAGTTTGTTTTAGTTGGGCTCTGTCTTCAAGGTCCCTTGTAAAATATTTTCTGTTAATTTCTTTACTTGAGTCCTTATGCCTCAGTTTTTGTTGAATAATAAATTATGTCATTGTAAAAAAAAAAAAAAATGACTATGGAAGAATGCACCAAATCTTATGTAGTTATCTCAGGGTGGTGCCACTGTATCTCATAATTATTTTTTTTATAGTCCTCTATTTTCAAGGACTTTTCCAAAATGAATGTTTATCACTCTTATAATTAACAAAGGAGCAATTTATGTTTTTAATTTTAAAATATATATATAATGTAAATATCTGGTTTATTCTATAATTAAAACTCCAATAAACGATAATTACAAATATATTTCCCAATATTAAATGAAGACTGCGTTTTTTGTTTACTAAGTGCATTGGAAATGTCAAGAGGAGATCTAACCATACTCATCTTTGGTATCTCCACTGATGGTGAAGACACTGACTCCAAAAAATCAAAACAAAAATTGTCCAGTTAGTGTATCTTCAATACGAAAATGTGGTTTTATTTCAATAAACTTATCTTCCTCGTCGTCTGAGCTAAGCTAACATTAAGATGACTTTACATTTTCTTTCAACAATCCAAACAATAGCAAAGGAAGATAATTCAAAACATTTTGTGTCAGGGAGAGTCAGCCCAGGTTCGAAACTTTTCTATGGTTAATCCAAAAATAAGTAATTTAGAACCTACCACGTTGGAATAAGAAACTAAGGTGAGGATAGCATTATTCCATAGGAAATGGATAGTTCTACTTATTTGTGGAATTGTGCCAGAATAGCAAACTTCCCACATTATATGAGAAGCTATTGTATAAATAGTACTGTTGCGGCCCTAAATGAAATGGGCTTGATGAAGTGATTAAAGACTCAGATTTTGTCATCTCCACACGCAACTTAGATTAAGCAGTATGTTCCCCCATTATCACTCAGGGACTAGCAATTGGCCTGATGGTCTGATAGCCTGAAAGTACTTGGTTCACAACTTATCACAAAGACTTTGTGATAAGTCGTGAACCAATACTAAGTTTCCTCCTGATACAGTCAAGTTCCAAAGCCAGCTTTACACTTTTAGTTAATACTAACTTTGCACCAGATGTAAATAAATATCTGGAACACTCTGGAAATATCATTAGAGCCAGATGAAATATCAGGCAATATATCAAAAGTGGTTCTTCTAACTTCTGGGTTAACACGGCAGCAGACAGCCATGCCAGTATGCTTTCTCTCAACGTCCCATCAAAATACCTATGGAAAATACCTATGGAGAGATACAATAAAGATCCAAACTGGGGAAAAAAATAGGGGAAAAAAACCTTTAAAGGGAAGATAACATCACATACCATGTTTAGTGGAGAATTTCCACTAAAAGCATCCTTGGTGCAAAGGATTTAGGAGCACATTCCTGAATGATAAATCATATGTGTCCTATTCTAAACCAGAATCATACAGGCCACCTTCAAATGAGTAGAAAAAGATTTTTTTTTTCATATGCTCCTATTCAAAGAAAAACCTGCCAGAGATTTAGGGTAGACTTCCTTATCTTTATGAGGTCCTAATTAACTGATACTTTTTATAAAACACTGAACAAAAGATTTAGAATTTTAAGGGAAAAAACAGGGTCAAAGCGATTTTTTTTAACCAGTCCCTTTTAATTTCTACATTAAGATATTACTTTGCACTGGCTTTTTCAGCCCTTTGCTGATAAGAAGTTTTAAATTTTTTTATTTTTGTTTTATTGTGTCTGTTTGAACTTTGTTCTAGATATCGAAACATCAGAGTCACCCCCTACCATCAGCATACCTGGTGGAGAGAAGTTCATCCATGGAAAATCTCCACAGATACAGCCTGTTCACTACCTCTCAAAGAGACAAGGTGACCTGACTTTCATAATTGAGATGACTTATTATGGTAATATCCAACTACAACCTTTTTTTTCTCATTTGGAGCACTGGGAACCAGGCTACCTCTACTCTTTAACAGAAACATTACTACTACAAAGTAGTATACACACACAGTTCCCCAAAGAGTGAAATAAATAATTTTGCTGAGCATCTCTTGTTTTCATCCCCTTTTTCTTTTGAAGTTTGAAACGTTGTTATTTATATGTCTTTTCTCCCCCACCCTGCCGCATTCATCTACACTCTACTGGATCTTTTTTTTAACTGAAGTATAGTTGACTTAATATTATATTAGTTACAGGTGTACAACATAGTGATTCAATATTTTAACAGATTAACACCATACAAAGTTATTATATTATATTCTATATTATAGATATACATTATTGTTATATTTTATAATCTATATTCCCTGTGCTGTATATAATATCCCTGTGACTTCTTTATTTTATAACTGGTAGTTTATAGCTCTTGATCTTTCTTTTTTTCATTTTTTTTTTGGGCTGCATCAGGTCTTAGTTGCGGCACGCAGGATCTTTCGTTGCGGCATACAGGCTCTTCATTGCAGCACTAAACTCTTTGACTGGTCACTGTGGGCTGGTATCCTAAAAGTTCTGCATTATTGTGATTAAAAATATCAAATTATAACATGGCCCTGAAAAAGGAGACTTCATTAATTTTAATAGATCCTAAAATATCTGCTCGTGCTAGAAACTTTGGGGATCTTTCTCAGTCCTTTACCTCATTCCCCACCTCATCAAGACCGATCAATTTTACCTCTGGATTATTAGATATAAATATTCCCTCCTCCCTATACAGTCTTTCTACTTTAACTAAGTCTCAGTTTAGACCCACAATGAAATGAAAAATCTTACCATAACCCTAACTCCCTGTTCCTGGTACTTACTTCTGAAACACAAAGAGGTACAGATCATAACCCTATTCAAAATTTCCCAATGAGTTTCCAGAGATAGTGAGCTCAGGCATTGCAATTCTCTCTCCCAATTCTGACAGAAATAACCAAATTAAAAAATGGGGAAAACCTGCATCTGTGCCCTCCAAATGCCTAAAGTTTAGGAATTTCTACTAAATACCAATTCAAATAGAATTTGAGTTTGGACAAAGGTCTGGAAGTGTAGATGAGTAACTCACCTCGTTAAGCTTCACTTCCTCCCAGGAAAACAAACAATAGAGAGCATACAGTGGTAAAGGCAGGGCTGGGCGAGACTGCCAGGTTCAAAGTCAACTGCCTACTAGCAGAGCAATCCCGCACGAGCGACAAATTCTTTGTGCCTCAGCTCTCTCACTCAAAAATTATGAATGGTAACAGAAGTTACGTCATGTAGTTATTGAAAAGATTATATCAATTAACACGTGTAAAGTGATGAACAGTGCCTAACATTTAACGTGTTCAATAAACGCTATTATTATCCCACTACGACGTAGACTGTGATTCCAGTAACAAGCGCTTGAGAGAGCCACACTTAATGTAGGCATCAATAATGCCACATTGCTAACCTAGTGTTTGCTCTAATATAATTTTTATTTCATACAATATATTAACTTGGTTTATTAAGTTAATGGTACTATAAGATTTATAACAGGAAAACCCACAGTCACACTTCCCTACGTTCATCAAATCCTATCACCCAAATGACAACCACTTCCAACACTTTCAGCTATTTCTTCTAGTATATTTACCTTAATACTTTTAAATATTACTATTTCTTGAATGTCAACTTCAGGCATTAGATATTAGCTTTCTATCATGGAAGATATGGATTTTGCTATCTTACCTCATTTCCCAGATATAAGTATTTATATTATTATGACTATGAAAATATTGTCCACTTCCAAGCCACATTATCTTTCTTTTCCTCACCATTTGGTGTGCTTAGTTTTCTACGTGCCTATCCCTAAACCCTCCCCCTACCTTTCCAATAGAATTGAATTTCCGATATGATGGCCAAACAGATCAGGTAATTTACTAGTTCCATTTTTTTTAATTGGAGACAACTTCCTGCAGTCCTGTGTCCTCTTGTCCAACCTGGATCAGCTGCTCTCTAGGCCTGCTGCACAACTGGTCAACCAGGGCTCTCCTTCCCCTCTCTCCTCTGTTGAATTCTTTGTTTCCTAGATCCCACGTCATCGTTAATATTATTATTATTATTATTCCTCTATTTAGGTGGAAAACATCCTTCAGTAGCTTCCTGAGAAAGTATGCAAAAGAAGTAAAATTTCTGAATAAAACTTACATGGCTGAATTCTGGCTCAGATTACAAAGCAAAAATAACAGCACTTTAATACAACATACAATGAAGTAAGCAGAGAAAGCAGCATTGAGCCAGAGAATGTGAGAAACATCATCAGAACATGAGGAATTAACATATTTTGTTCACAGTCTCTGCCCTGAGAAATGGTTGCTTGAGAGCAGTTTCCTCTCAGTTTAGAGTATCACGGTACACATGCTGGAGCTGAGGGTACGTGGAAGGTAAGTGTCTGGAGCATTATGGAGGGAGGAGACTAGAAGACTCAAGGTATGAGAATAATACTCCATGTTAAGGTTGCATCACTTCTGTAGATTCCATTTGCGCTCTTATTTAATCCTTACAATAACATTTTAGGGGGAGGCACCAGCATCACTGTCCCCATTTTACAGCCAGCTAACACAGGTTAAAAGAGATTAAATTACTTGACCAAAGCTACATAACCAACAATGACAGGACTGGGACTTCAACCCAGGTCCTCTGACCACCAAGCCTTTGCTTTCCATTATGTAATCTCATGAAAAATAGTTTATGACTAGGATATACCCAATATAAAACTTACATAACACAATCTGAAATATATTTAGTGACTTCATGTCCTTAATATCTATAGAATAACTTGCAGTTCTGAAAGAATTTTTATGAACTACATCTCAGACTCACTAGCAGCCTATGAAGTAAGCAGGACAAATTTATTCGCATTTTAGAGATAAGGACATTTAGGCTCAGATCAGTGTCATGATGCCTCCAAGGTCACGTGGCACTATAATACAAGTCTCATAAAACCTTGTTGAAAGCTTTCAATTATGCTGCATGATATTTTTTATAATTGATAAGCAATTAATATTGATACCATGATTACAAGATTTGCCTATATATAAATTACGCCAATTGTGTATTATTTTATATGAGATAATATATAATAAGTGCTTAGCACCATGTCTCATACATAGTAAACACTCAATAAATATTAGATATTATTTTATATAGCCAGGCCAAATGTAAAGTTTTTCATGATTCCATTTCTGCCTACTTCTGTAAGCCTTTTCATTGTAGAGAATTATTTTCATTCTTGGGAATGTGGGCACAGGACTCAGATTCCTGGCTTTTACATCATAATGTATTTTCTAACCTAAGTATCATACCTCAGGGCCTACACTCAAAAGGGAACAAATAAAGTACTTTTTTTTCTGTCCATTCTGTTGTGTCATCCTGCCTTCCAGCCATGAATACCAAATGCCCTAAATCTGGGACCTGCAACTTTCTTCCATTAAGGGCCAGATAGAAAATATTTTTTAGACTTTTCAGGGTTTGGGGGTCTCTGTTGGCAACTATTGATCTCTGCTATTGCAATGCAAAAGCAACCATATACAATATGTAAACAAATGGACGTGGCTGTGTTCCAATAAAACTTTATTTTTTTAAAAGAGACAGCTGGTCATATTTGGCCCACAGGCACTTCCAGCCCCCTGCTCTAGATAAGCGAGTCTGAGAACTGCAAGGAATCCAATGAAATGTTGGGAGTGCAGAGGTGGAAGAGGTAGGGCCATGAGAGGGAAATGTATTTTAACATACTGCCTCTTCACACCTTGTCTCACAATCTGAGATTCCTCCTGTGCCTTGTCCCACTTTTGCCCCACTACCTATACCTGAGGAGTGTCTAGGCCACATTGTCCTTTGTTCAATGCTTTCCTAATTCGAATTTTATTGTTTTAGATAACTTTGTGACTCAAGATAGTCAAAATAATGGACCAAATAGCTTATGTCCAGTAATCCCCATGACTTTCAGGAGTAATAAGTAGTTCAAGTCCAAATGACAGATCAGATATGTAATGGTGGAGGGATTAGAGGGCATGTATCCCACTCAAAGAAGTAAAAGACCCACAGAAACACTGAAGACAACAACTGAGGACTTTGTTGTTCACAATTGATACTGTGTACCTTCAACTAGACACTGATAGGTAAAAGCTCTAAATGAGGGTATTTTTGTGGACATGTACATATTAGTGTAGTCACTGCCTCCATATACTGAGTTAGAAACAGAACTGAAGGTATGTGGAAGGCAAGGGCCCAAGTTACTGTGGGAGAAATAGAATAAAGATTCAAAATACAAAGATGGTAACTGAACAAATAAGATTCTGGGTGTATCTAACTGAGGTGAGGGCATGTCCCACACTACCATCGTGGCTTTCCTCAGAGCTGCAAGAAACATGACTGAAGTTTCTGACTGGAGTAGGAGAAATGTGCCCTCCTAGAAATATCTGGGACTGTAAAATTTCATTTCTCAGATTGAAAGTTTTAAAATAACTATAATATTTTTATTTTGAAGTAAAATCAGCAATTCTCATAGAACTCTCATTATTATAACTATTCATCCTAATAGGCAATTCTTCTCTTCAGAAAGAATTCATTTAAATTCCCTTTCCTCAGTCCTTTGAGTATTTCCTAGACAATGTTAGGAATGCGAAATTATTTACAACAGAATGATAAATATAGGGTGAATAGCAATAAGAATCTAAAGATGTAAAATTAGCATATGGAGTAAGATTTTCACCAAAACAACAACAAAAAACCCTGGTATTTTCGTCAATATTTAGTATTAAGCAAATGACAACTATAAGCTAATCCCATCAGATTGAAAAGAAATAAAAGACAAAAAGAGCTTTTAATTTATACATACATGAATCAATTGATTATTAAACAAAGGAGTGTTTTATATATTCAATACCTAGTCATCAAATATTTGTATTTGTAGACCACTATTTAAAACATAGTACAAACAACATTTTCTTGTGGTTGTGACATAGTAATTAGAATTTCACAGTACACTTTGTAGGTTAGACTAGTCTTCTTTTCTTACTTTTTAAATTTTTTATTTTTTAACTTTAATTTTTTTAATCATGATAAAGTATACATAACACAAAATTTACCATTTTAACCATTTTTAAGTGTACAGTCCAGTGGTACTCACACTGTCACTACTATTCATCTCTAAAACTTTTCATCTTCCCAACTGACACTCTGCATCCGTTAAACAGTAACGCCCCATTTTTCTTTCCCCCAAGCCTCTAACAATCATCATTCTATCTTCTATCTCTACGAATCTGACTACTCTAGGTACCTCATAGAAGTGGAGTAATACAGTATTGGTCCTCTTGTGACTGGCTTATTTCACTTGGCATAACGTCTTCAAGGTTCATCCATGTTGCAGCCTGTGTCAGAATTCCCTTCCTTTTCAAGGCTAAATAATATCCCATTGTATGTATACCACATTTTATTTATCCATTTATCCACTGATGGACACTTGGGTTGCTTCCAACTTTTGACTATTTTTGAATAATGCTATTAGGAACATAATGCAAACATCTGTTCAAGTACTTTCTTTCAATTCTTTTGGATATATAATCAAAAGTGGAATTGCTGAATTATATGGTAATTCTATGTTTAATTTTTTGAAGAACCCCCTATGTGGCTCACCATTTCCCATTCCTACCAACAGTGCACAAGGGCTCCAATTTTTCCACATCCTCACCAACACTGTTAACTTTTGTTTTTTTGATAGTAGCTATCCCAGTGGATATGAAGTGGTATGTTACTGTGGTTTTGATTTGCATTTCCCTAATAATTAGTAATGTTGAGTATCTTTTCATGTGCTCATTGGCAATGTGTATATTCTCTCTGGAGAAATGTGTTCACATCCTTGACCCATTTTTTAATCAGACTGTTTGTTAGAGTGTCTTTCTTTTAACCAAATGTTTATCAAATTTTTTAAACTTTGGTATTTTTCACTTGATAACTTTTTGTGAATTTTATGTTCTTTACAAAACGGATTCACTTATTCCACAGTCTGATATTCTATCAACATCCCTTATCTTTCAGGGTGTACAACTGTTACTTACTCAACATACTTTGACCTTTGTGAAGCTACTATGGTTCAAATAAGGGCTGAAAGTTGTAGTACTACACTAATGCTGGCTTGGAAGGCCATCCAAAGAATGAAAAAATTCATTAGCATTCATGAAATAAATGCTATCTAAATTTTATCTAACATTCTTTTTTTTATCCTTTTAAGCATAACATTTCTTCCTATCTAGCATTGCTTCTTTAATTTGTGGATTTATATCCCAGACCTATTACCATAAGGGGAAACAATTTAGTTCTGATGACAGGATTTTTGGACTGTGGCTAAGTCTTGGCATGTTTATCTGGCATGATCTATGAAACATTTGATTTGTGAAGGTTTTGAAATAACTACTGCTTTGACATTAACTAACATTGTCATCTTTTTCCCTTTTGTTGGCCCCAAGTGGTTCTTTGAACTGGGAACCAATATATCCATATATTAGAAATCAGAGACCAAAGGTGAAACCAACAGATTCTAGATTTACACCATATTTCTAGGCTCAGGTTATCTCTTTGATTTTAGAATTTTAAAGCATTGAGAAAACAACTCAAGTTCATTTTCAAGTCATGGGTTTCTCTTTTATCGATCAATAGTACGAGAGAAATGAAAGTGTCTGAGAACTGAAGAAGCTCAAACACATATTTATGTATAAAATTGTGTCATGAGATGGTGCTCACTGCATATCCCTAATTATACCCAGCAGAGTTCTTTTAAGAGCAGCAATGTTGTCTCTTTCAGCATAATGGGGAATCATTTTGTCCATGTTCCAGTCCAGTAAATTTTCTTAATCCCACAGTTTCATAAAAACTTCCCAAGGAAAATTAACTTAATGTTCCTTATACCCAGTAACAATTCAGTATCAGCTTTAAAGTGGGATTTGCTATTGGGAAAAAATATTTATTTAGAAATTATGTATATGGAAATGACTGACCCTTTCATTTGTGTCTAAATAATTTAAAATGTATACAAAACTAATCAAAACACTTTTAGTTTACTAAATATTATCTTTTCGTACTTAAAAATTTCGAACACAGATATCTCAGGTTTACTCTACTTAATGTTATTCTTTACTACCTGAAAAACGTATTTCTTCAACAAACTTTGAGTTAAAGAATGTTCAAACAGGACTCTCTTGCCTCAGTTTCAGCTAAGGCTTCAAACCCAAAAAGAATGCTATAAGTGCCAGAACACCAATGCAGGTCATGCTAACAGACTATGAAACCAGTTTTACTGCTCTTAGCTTACCATCCATTTCAGGGTATGTGAGAAAAGGTGGAAAGATAAATGAGACCTTTAGCATGAATTTCCTTACAAAGAGTTGTTAGCCTTACAGATGGCTAGCAGGCACATGAAAAGATGCTCAACATCACTAATTATTAGAGAAATGAAAATAAAAACTACAATGAGGTACCACGTCACACCAGTCAGAATGTCCATTATTAAAAGTCTACAAGTAACAAATTCTGGAGAGGGTGTGAAAAAAAGGGAACCCTCCTACACTGTTGGTGGGAATGTAAATTGGTGCAGCCACTATGGAAAACAGTATAGAGGTTCCTCAAAAAACTAACAATAGAGATGCCATATGATCCAGCAATCCCACTCCTGGGCATATATGTGGACAAAACTATAATTCAAAAAGTTACATACACCCCTATGTTCACAGCAGCACTATTCACAATGGCCAAGACATGGAAACAAGCTTTATCCAGATGAATGGATAAAGAAGATGTGGTACATATATACACTAGAATACTACTCGGCCATAAAAAAAGAATAAAATAATGCCACTGGGAGGTACATGGATGGACCTAAAGATTATCATACTAAATGAAGTAAATCAGAAAGGTACATATATACACTAGAATACTACTCGGCCATAAAAAAAGAATAAAATAATGCCACTGGGAGGTACATGGATGGACCTAAAGATTATCATACTAAATGAAGTAAATCAGAAAGAGAAAGACAAATACTGTATGATATCACTTGCATGCGGAATCTAAAATATGACACAAAAAGGATCATGCTGTGACTTATGTCAAAGAGTGTTCTGCCTATGTTTTCCTCTAAGAGTTTGATAGTTTCTGGCTTTACATTTAGGTCTTTAATCCATTTTGAGTTTATTTTTCTGTACGGTGTTAGGGAGTGTTCTAATTTCATTCTTTTACATGTGGCTGTCCAGTTTTCCCAGCACCACTTATTGAAGAGACTGTCTTTTCTCCACTGTATATTCTTGCCTCCTTTATCAAAGTTAAGGTGATCATATGTGCATGGGTTTATGCCAACAAACACATGAAAGAATGCTCAACATCATTAATCATTAGAGAAATGCAAATCAAAACTACAGTGAGATATCATCTCACACTGGTCAGAATGGCCATCATCAAAATATCTACAAACAATAAATGCTGGAGAGGGTGGGGAGAAAAGGAAACCCTCTTGCACTGTTGGTGGGAACGTAAATTGATAAAGCCACTATGGAGAACAGTATGGAGGTTCCTTAAAAAACTAAAAATAGAACTACCATACGACCCAGAAATCCCACTACTGGGCATATACCCGGAGAAAACCATAATTCAAAAAGAGTCATGTACCAAAATGTTCATTGCAGCTCTATTTACAATAGCCAGGACATGGAAGCAACCTAAGTGTCCATCAACAGATGAATGGATAAAGAAGATGTGGCACATATATACAATGGAATATTACTCAGCCATAAAAAGAAACGAAATTGAGTTATTTGTAGTGAGGTGGATGGTCCTAGAGTCTGTCATACAGAGTGAAGTCAGTCAGAAAGAGAAAAACAAATACCATGTGCTAACACATATATATGGAATCTAAAAAAAAAAAAAAAAAAAAAATGGTCATGAATAACCTAGGGGTAAGACAGGAATAAAGACACAGACCTACTAGAGAACGGACTTGAGGATATGGGGAGGGGAAGGGTAAGCTGGGACAAAGTGAGGGAGTGGCATGGACATATATACACTACCAAATGTAAAATAGATAGCTAGTGGGAAGCAGCCGCATAGCACAGGGAGATCAGCTCTGTGCTTCGTGAGGACCTAGAGGGATGGGATAGGGAGGGTGGGAGGGAGGGAGACGCAAGAGGGAAGAGATATGGGACATATGTATAGGTATAACTGATACACTTTGTTATAAAGCAGAAACTAACACACCATTGTAAAGCAATTGTACTCCAATAAATATGTTAAAAAAGAAGAGTTATACAGCAGAAACTAACACAATATTGTAAAGCAATTATACTCCAATAAGAATATTAAAAAAGAAAAAATAAAATAAATAAATAAATAAAAAATATGACACAAATGAACTTTCCTACGAAACAGAAACAGACTCACAGACATAGAGAACAGACTTGTGGTTGTCAAGAGGGAGGGGGTGGGGGAGGAAAGGATTGCGAGTTTGGGGTTAGCAGATGTAAAATATTATATAGAGAATGGATAAACAACAAGGTCCTACTGTAATAGCACAGGGAACTATATTCAATATCTTGTGATAAACCGTAACGAAAAAGAATATGAAAAAGAATGTATATATATGTATAACTGAATCACTTTGCTGCTCAGCAGAAATTAACCCAACATTGTAAAACAACTATGCTTCAATAAAATAAATTTTAAAAAATAAAAGAAAGAGTTGTCAGCATGCTGTGCATTTCACCCTGCCATAGGGTAGAGGCAGGCTGCTTCCTCTTTACTTCAAGCCACATGAGGGACACTTCAAAAAAAGCATCTGAGGTCTGGGCCTATAGTTTAGGAATATGAAAGTACATAATGACTGGACACGTGCCTAAAAAAGTACCAAAAGCAAGAGACTATGGTTACATCAGTGAAAGGCAGCAGAACTAAAAGATTTGGGAGTAAACTTCACTCCCAATGCTGAGGAAGAGCAAGGACGAGTTTTCCCCATGGGCTAAGTGGGCCAACAGGAGAGCAGAACTAGTTCATCACAAAAGGAATTCTATTAACATACACACACTACTGTATATAAAATAGATCATCAGCAAGGACCTACTGTAGAGCACAGGGAACTCTACTCAATATCTTGTACTAATAATGGAATGTTCCTATAACAGAAAAGACTGTGAAAAAGAATACATATATATATATATATACACACACACACACACACACACACACACACACAACTGAATCACTTTGCTGTACACCTTACACTAACACAACATGGTAAATCAACTATACTGCAATTAAAAAATTACAAAAATTAAAAAAGGAATTCTATCCATGAGGGCTGCCTATAGGACAAAGTGACCTTGACCTGAACAGGTGGCCTCTGTATACATAAGACTGCACAAAGCCAAGGATTAAAGAGGGAGAACTACAGTCTGAAGTCTCTGAAGAGCCTACAAAGCTCCCCATAGGACAATTTGCCACCAACTGAGCTTCAGCCACACAGTAGGCTGCAATGCAGTGCCCAACTACCCCCATCAAGCAGAAGCTCTTTTATACCCATTAACTCACTCTCTTCCCTATGAGGGCCTGACTCTGAAAGAATCACAAAGAGAAGCTAGCAACAGGGAAGAGATGGATCATGGAGGAATGAAGAAACTGACTATCCTCTTCCAACACACAAACACACACACACACACACACGCACACACACACACTCTTCAAGTTTCCAGGAAATCAGGACAAGTTGGAGAAAGGGAAAAGTCATAAATTGTACAAGAGTCTGAAGTTTTCTTTTTAGATTGGACTGGAATTTGTAATACTTGAAATAAAATAATCGGAAAAGAAGTCTGTAGGACTTTCCTGGGATTTCACCAATGAGCAAGGAAAATGAGTCAGGAGTGCAGGTTTGCAGAGGTAGGGTGGGAAAGAGTAAAGTTTCTGCTTACACTCCACTGAGTCCAACTTGTATAACACATCTGTTATATGTGTAAGGGTAAAAAGAAGTGTTTAAAGATAAAAAGATTATGCCCTTGGGGGATAAAATGAAGGCATAAAGTCACTTTCTGGAGTCCATCCATGTCTACAGACAAAATACAATCTCAGTCCTTAGTTTTATGGGCTGTGCTTTGAAATCTTGTATTTATGTGCTAAGTTTCTCTTCTCCTGCAGAGACGGTGTCATTGATTAAACTATGAGTTTGGTACAAAATGGTAAATATGTTAAACCACACTTTTGCTAGGGATCACGGACTATAAAGTTGGACAGATGACCACAACACTCTAAAATTCTGGGCAAAAAAATGTTCTGTTAGAAGGGGAGACAACAGAGACATCTATAATTTAGACCAGTAGTTTCCAGTTATTTTGACTGTGAGGATCTCTTTTAATGTCGTGTCTGTAACTGATTGTTTATTCAATCTAGAAATGATGCTTAATGAACTAAACTGGACTATTATTTTTAGAGGTTAAAAAAACTTGCACATCGTTATTCCATTTGACTTAGTTCTGATTCTTTTCTCTTTCTTCCTTCATCCCTCCCTTCCTTCCTTCCTCACTCCCTCTCTCCCTCCCTTCTTTCCTTCCTTCCTTCTTTCCTTCTTCCCTCCTTCCCTCCCTTTCTTTCTTGTTTTTCTCCCCTTCAAAATTTTTATGGGTTTAGAGTGCAGGCAGACTTCTAATTATTCTTTTTTAAAAGACATGGTTATGTGGTGAATATGTATAAAATGATGAAAATATACATATACACAGACTAACTCACTCCATAAGAATCCAAGTGCAGCAGTGTTTTGTTTTGTATTATCGTTGCCATGATATAGTGTTGGATGCAGTTGCTAGATGATCTGCCATATCCATCTGGGCTCATCACTCTCTGTTATTGACTCTGAAACACCATGGGAGCCTTTAGTAATCTAAAGAAATTTTATCTTAATAGCTACTCTCTCAAACATGAACCTTATGTCAAGACCAATGTTTATAATGAAATTCTTCAATGAGACAATCAGTATTCGACTCCCACCTCTTTCAAAGATCATTTTTGATATAATTTGAATCATATCCCTCTACTGCTCAAACCCCTTTCAGCACACCATGGCACTCGCACACCTCTATGCAGTGTCTTCTCAAGCATGCTGTTCCCAGTTATTGGTATCCTAGGCACACTGGCTTTCTCTTAGGCCTTTAAAGATAGCTAGATCTTTCCTACCTCTGCACGTGGTGTTCTCTCTGCCTGAATCGCTCCTCCCCTTGCTCTTTGCATGGCTGGCTCCTTCTCATACTTTAAGTCTATGAAATGTTACCTCCCCAGAAAGGACTTCCTTGACCATCCCATTTACTTATGCATCCCCTGCTCTACTAATCTCTACCGCAGTACCCTGTTTGATTCTTTCATGACAGCACAATTTGTTAGTACATGCCATACTCTCTTCTTAACCTGTTTATGAAGTCTCTCACACTAGGCTGTAAGCTCCTTAAAGGCAGGAATCATGTCTGCATTGTTCACTCTGTACACTCCACAAAGCCAGGAATCTACAGAAGCTCAAGAAACATGTACTGGAGTGGTGGGGGTGAGGGGCAGACAAAGGAAAGGAATGAGAAAGGAAGGGATAATTTGGGCATTTCTGAATCATTTGCTGCTGTTATTTCAAGCATAAAAGGGTATTCAGAATGGGGCTTCCCTGGTGGACGCAGGGGACACGGGTTTGAGCTCTGGTCCAGGAAGATCCCACATGCCGCGGAGCAACTAAGCCCGTGCGCCACAACTACTGAGCCTGCACTCTAGAGCCTGCGAGCCACAACTACTGAGCCCACGAGCCACAACTACTGAAGCCTGCGCGCTAGAGCCTGCGAGCCACAACTACTGAGCCCGTGTGCCACAACTACTGAGCCCACACTCCGCAACGAGAAGCCACTGCAGTGAGAAGCCCACGCACCACAACAAAGAGTAGACCCCTCTCGCCGCAACTAGAGAAAGCCCATGTGCAGCAACAAAGACCCAACACAGCCAAAAATAAATAAATAAATAAGGGTATACAGAATAACATAACAAATACTCATGCATCTGCCAGTTGGCTATTTGGCAAATATAGCTGAAGTCCTGTGTGTATCCCTGTCCCCCTTCCCTCCCTCCCCATGCTCCAGGGGTAATCATTCTCTTGAGTTTAGTATTTTTCATTACTACGAATATTTTTATATTTTAATCACATATGAGTAAACTACCAAAAAATATATATTTTATACAATTTTAATTCTGTATGAATAATATCATTCTGTATATCATCTTTTGTAACTTGTTCTCAAAAATTAAAAAACTGCTTTGCAAACTACTTTCCTTAAAAAAAAGACGAGAAAGTTTATTTAAAGGGTAAACACAATGTTCCTACCACAAAATTAGTTTAGTCAATAACATAATGTAATGTTTATCCTTTTAGAAAGAAAGAGTAATGAAGTTAACATGAAGAAAAAAAGTAACTTCTTTAAAATGTGGTAGCATTCTTATTGCTAAGTGTATATAATTAGTAACATGCACAGAAGACATGAAGGAAAGAAGATAAAAGTTTAAATTAAATTGCTAAGGAAAATATCATTGTACTTCTAAAAGTAGAGAAAGGTAGAGAATGGTCACCTTGAAAAAAATATACTTTGAAAAAATATAGATATGTCCCTTCAGAGATTCTCTCCACCCAGTGGTACACAGGAAACACTACAGTTTTCTCAAAAAGGAATTTGTAGTGAATTCTATTGATAGCTTTTTAAACACTGCCCCCTAACGTTCACACTCAGCTTCTTCTGAAATGACAAGAGGACCGTGCTAATAAAAATAATCAGGTCCTTCCTCCCTTTGTGATCAGTGTAGCAGTTTTGTCCTGTAGACCAGATTTCACAGACTGAGGCAGTCTCAGCCACACAATGGTCAGAATGCATTAAACTCCCAACCACTCCAAGGTTACTCTCATCAGCAGTAAGGGCAACATGTGAGTGAGAACAGACTATTTGGGCTTGGAAAGCACTGACAAGACATCAATACCACTGGGAAACATCAGGAAAGTCTAGGACCCCAATAATAACATGTGCAACTTTAGACCGATCTAATCAGTCTTATTAAAAAAAAACAAACATTGATTACCAAGAATATCAAACTTCTAAAAAAGGAGAGATGGCCCTGCTTTAGATACACACAAACTCATGACTCACAAATGACGGCTGCTTCCAAAAGAATCTGTTGAAATTTAGACTCCCTGATGAGCAACTCTGTTCATGACTCCCACCGCTGCCAATATGATCCACAACAAATGAAAGAGAATAACAAAAATATATATTCTCAAGGAGACCTGTTCAGTGTCTTGTAATCACAAAGTCCATGTCATCACTTAACAATGATACATGTCTAAACAGAGAAAGTGTAGAAGCACTTAATACCAAGTCAAGAAGCCTGAGTTTTAAACCCATTTGCCGTTAAATAGCTGTGTGACCTTAGGTCCCTCAGCTGTTCTGGGTCTGTCTCCTTATCAGTCATAAAGAAGAGAGAGCTGTGTGAACGTTTTTCTAACGATTGTCAGGAGGTGGAGATACACAGGATTACAGAATAAAGAGGGCTGCTTTTTCAGACTACATACGCCTCTCCCCATCACCCCTTCATGCCCCATCGCTATTACCAAAAAGCATATGATACTCCCATTTTCCCCTTAGCTGAGAACTACTGAGAACTATAATCTATCTCTAAGGGCCTTTGCCACACTAAAATGTTAATACAGGATCTGAGAACTGGAAGAAAACTTAAAAGAGATTCTCCAGTCACAAGACAAGGCCCAGAAGAACTTTTAATTCTAACTGTAGTTAGATACAGATGTGAAACTTTGAGGAAGTGTGAGCCTTCCCAAGTGGATTAGCATTTCATTTAGCTGGGTGATGTGATGAAATACATTATTATTCCCAATCTTCACCCTTCCCGGATCCCATGCCCTTTTCAATGAGACTTTGTAGTTCCTGCCACTAGAGTATTATATTTAATCACCTCTTGGTATTAGGCTTGGCCATATGACTTGCCTTGACCAAATGAATACTAGCAGATATGATGTGAGCAGAGAGAGGCTTTAAACGTGCTTGTGAGATTAAGTTTGTTCTCTTGTGCTCTTGCCTTTCACTATGAGGAGAACACGTACTTGGTAGCCACTGGTCCAAGGAGTGTAAGACACGTGCAGAACAGACCTGCAACTTGGAGCCAAACCTAACGAGTCTAGATCAGCTGCATCCCAGCCAATCCACATTTATGACAATGAGAAATAAATACTTACTGTCATGTAAGATTTTGCATTTGTTAGTTATGCAGAATTCTTATGGTTATAGGGTAATTCAGAAGATAATAGTTCACCTATTTTAATATTTTAAACCTCAGCATTTCCATTAGATTGTGAGATTCTAAGGAAAAATCTCTCCCTCTCTCACACACATATAAGTATTTGATACACAGACACAAAAACAAAAGTGTGATTACAGATCTATATAATAGTACATCTGAAAAAGAGTCAGATCTAGTGGCAAAGATCTACTATGTCCAGAACCTATCTCTTGTGCTGTTCAGTAGAGAAGTTAATGATCACTGGGCTCTTTGATCTAAATCTAAAATAATAACAATTGTCCAAATATTGCAATTATAGCTTATTTTATATGAAAATACCACCACAAAGACAATTACACCACGAAAAGCACTACTTATACTAAAGAAATGTGTCACAGTCAAAGTATTATAATATCTCAATTAACCTGAATGCAAAGAAATAGGAGTATTTTGGTTCTTATAATTTTACAAATAACAAAGATTTTTAAGATAACATTTTTGTGGCTTTTATAGTAAAACAAGATTTTCAGATACCTATTTTAAGATAAATTTACTGAAATATAAGGAGTAAAGTTTTTGTTTGGTTCCCTTTTAAAATATTTTTTAAATGTACTAGTTCCCTTACTGCCTTAGGAAAAAACCTAATGCATAGGGACCTAGTAACAATAAGTGAATATTTACTTCATGGTACGGACTCCTTTGGTACCTTAAAGCAATGATCATTACATTAGTGCTATGGACGAACTACATAAGAAATAACAGATTAGGCCAACTATGCCCTAACCCCAGGCTATCCTCTGAAAGTTTCTTTGGAAAATGTAAACATAACGTTTACCACTTACACTTATCTCTGAAAAGTAGAATGCAAAAAAAAAAAAAAAAAAAAAAAGCACCAAATAAAAATTCTTTAGCCAAGTTCTGATTATTCATTCATTGAGGTAAGAAACTCCCTACCATGTGTTCTATACTGTGTGCTGAACAAGAGCCTGAAAGATAGTGAGGGAGACAGACAAGTAAAGAGTAAAATATGGTAGACAACAGCCAACCCAGTCTTCAGGGATGGAGAGAAAAAGTCTGCGCAGAAGCAATGACATCCAAGGCGAGATCTAAAGGACAAAGACAGAGTTACCGGGTATGGCAGGGGATTAGTGTTCCAAGCAATGGGAACATCGTGTGTAAAGGCTCTGCCGTGAGAGCGAGTGTGGTGCATTTAGGAGATGCGAGTAATTCAGGTCCATACGTGCTTTATGCTTTATGCTTTTCTGCTTCAACTGTCTATGAAAATAAACCCTTTCCTCACTTCGCCTCCGGGTTCTCCTCCCACCTCACTGACGATTCCTTCACGACTTCCTTCACTGTGTCATCATTGTCTCCTAAACATCTACTCATGGGAGTGCATCAGGCTCAGCCACTCAGACTCTCCTTTTTCTATCTAAACTCACTCTGTAAAAGATCAAATACCTTCAAATACCATGTATTTGCTCATAACTATAAAATTTTACATCTCCTGACTCTTAGATCCAAGCCCTTACTCTACATTTCAAGCTAGACTTGGACTTGACATTCCAAGTCCAAACGTGATGTTCTCCCTCCCAAAGCTTCTTTCCACAGTGCTACTCGACTCTGTAAACAACAATTCTTCTAATCGCTCAGGCCAAAACCCTAGAGTCATCCTTAACTCTAGTCTTTCTCTGATACCCACATCTCATCCATCTGCAAACCTTACCCCCTTTTCTCGAAAACATTCAGAATTCTATCACTCTTTAACGACCTCGACCACTGCTACTCTAATTCAAGCCCCCATCATCTGTAGCCTGGACTATGTCAATAGCTTCGTAATTGTTCTCCCACTACCCTTGTCCTCGACAGTCTATTCTTAACACAGTAGCTAGAGTGATCCTTTTAAAAATGTCAGGTCGCATCATTCCTCTGCTTAAAACTCTCCATTAGCTTATAACCTTACTCGAAGTAAAAGCCTAATTCCTTAAGAGCAGCCCACAAGCCTTTACTAACCATCATCTTACTAACCATTATCTCCCTGATTTTCTTCCTACTACATTCCCCCTAACTCACTCTGTTTCAGTCATCCTTGCTGGTCCTCAAACAGGCCCAACACAGTCTTGCCCTAGGTCCTTTGCACTTGCTGTTCCCCTTGCCCGAAACCCTCATTGCCAATAATGATACGATTCACTCCTTTACTTCATTCAGGTCTCGGCTTAAATGTCCCCTTTATCAATGAAGACTTGTCTCACCTCCCAGTATAAAATGGACCCTCCTAACCTCATCCCCCTTGCCCTGTTTAGTTTTTCTCTTTTGACCTTATCACTACTGCACTCAAATACAAAACACAAAAGAATGTGTTTACTTATTTACTATCTATCTCCCTAACCTAGAATGTAAATCTGCTGAAGAGCATATATATGTGTTATTCATTGCTGTATCTCAGAAGCTTAGAATACTGCCTGGCAGATCACAGGTCTGCAGTAAATATTTGGTGGATGAATTAATAAAATCTGAAAATCTTATAAATTATTCTGACAAAAGCTATTAATGTAACTTTCTATTTTAAGAATAACTTTTTAATACTGTATTCCTAATTAATAGCTAAGTGCTTATAAACTATGTAAAGATAACTAATACAATCACTTTTTTCCCTTTAGCCTAAAGACATACTTATACACACACAAACACACACACAGAGTTCACCATCAAGGGCTGAACAATCTAAAAGACTTCATAGCACTCTTTTCCTTCAGTTGGCTTTAGCACTTTTGAATATATTGAAGCAGTATGTTGAGATCCTATGTTATCTTAAAGCCAATTAATATCTCACCTGTAATTCTACATATAAGTTAATAATAGTACCTTGTCAGTATTTGAGAAATATCAGTAGAAAAACTGGCAAAACTACAGGCAGACAATTCACAGAAGAAATATGAAAAATGTTCATTTAGGTTAATGTTCTTTAGTGATTAATTTTCAACAACCTAAAATGGCTCGGCAGGGAGGGAGAGCAGAAGCACCTCAAGCGCGAGGTTTCTTATATACAGAAAGAGACACAGAAACTGGAAAACCTCGCCACTGACGAGGGTGTGGTGCTGAGATACCTGTGATGGAACAGTAGACCATGTGAGGCGCTACCACGTCTATATCTTCATAGCCCAGCCCCATTGCAGACAATTTGCCAGGGACATAGTTTTCCACAAATACATCACAAACAGCTGCAAGCTGAAAGAAGAGGTGAAGATGAGTCAGACTTCTTAAGGGACTTCCCAGCTTTCAACAAATCCCCACATGATAGAATTCTAATTTCAGTAAACACAATTGATCCTCGCTTTGTAAAAGCCCAGAAAAATCACAGGAAAAGTAGAATTACAAAGTATTCTTAGATAAACACGAAGGCTCTGGTCAACTACCTGAGGTATTACTGCCAGTAAAACAATGGGTATTAAAATTTTCAGTTATTACCATGGTATTAAGTGGATTCTGCTTACATTAAATGTAAGAAATTATCTAGGCTATATGGTCTATCTAAATATATTCTCAGAAGTTTAGGTAAAAAAATTAGAATATAAGAACATAAAATATACAAAAAATATCTTTTAACCCCTTTAAAATAAAACTAAATACAATGTCTTTACTACTCCATCCTTATTATGTAATATTCCTCATTACAACATGTACATATAGGCACTTAATACATGTAAACATGATTCTGAATTGCTTTCACACTTTCCAGATGCTTTCTTTCCAAAGAGTTTTAAATGTATTTAATGAACCATTTAAAAAAAAAAAAACTGCTAAACTATAACCCAGTAAATCAGTAACTGTCAGAAACAAAACCCCAACTCTGATTCCCAGATCACTGCAACAAGCCATCGTAAACCTTAATCTTAAAATTCTTTTCAAAATTTCAATTGTGACTACATATCTTTTTTTTTTTTTTTTTTTTTGCGGTACGTGGGCCTCTCACTGTTGTGGACTCTCCCGTTGTGGAGCACAGGCTCCAGACGCACAGGCTCAGCAGCCATGGCTCACGGGCCTAGCGGCTCCGCGGCATGTGGAGTCTTCCGGGACCGGGGCACAAACCCGTGTCCCCTGCATCAGCAGGCGGACTCTCAACCACTTGCGCCACCAGGGAAGCCCAATTCAATAATTTTTTAATTGCCATGTTGACATAGATATACTCTCACACATCAAACTAATGTAATAGAATAAGACTCTGGACCAGGGGTGGGCAAACTTTTTTCATAAAATATCAAAAAGTAAATATTTTAGCCTTTTTAGGCCACATATATTCCCTGTCACATGTTCTTTATTTTTCTTTAACAATCTTTAAAACTGTAAAATTTACCATGGGCTATGCAAAAACAAACTTGATTTGGCCCACACAGTCTGCCAACCTCTGCTCTAGATGGAAAATAACTGAATTTACATAAACTTTAGAAGGAAACGTCAATAAATTGAATGCCTGTTTGTTATTGTGTCACCAAATTTGGAGTGTGTTTGACTTAACAAAATTGAGGGGGAGGAGATCTTAGGAGGCATCTCAGGGGAATAAGCTGTTATCCTCCAGAGCTCCTGAAACAGGTAACAGGGGCCCAGGTGACCACCTGTCAGAAGAGGAATGATACATACATTAAGATACAGGACAGAGAGAGAGAAAGGTTTTCAAGTATGCACCCCAAATCTTAAGCCATACAGGCATCCTTTCCAAATTTCAGGTGCCAATTAACATTCGAGCTGCTTCTCACATGGGCAACTCTATGCAGTATGCCCCAGGGACAGCCCAAGTAGAGATGTGTTTATTTTTTGTTAATGGTTCTACCAAGCCTTGCTTGGAAAATGTGGAGGGAGAATGTGTGTTAGTATAAATAAAACACAAAGCTACAGTTACATTGTCATTTATTCCACATATTTTTCTGAGCTTCTGTCTGCTACTTACACAGCGCTCCTGCAGGCACTAAAGAAAACAAGCTGCATTAAACACACCTAGATTCTTACAGCAGTCATCTCTCTGATGCGTATTCTGCATGGTGCACAGTATAGTACCTTATGCAAATGACATTTGATAAATTATTTTTAATGTTAAAACTCTGTGTGGGTTCCTCAAAAAGTTAAACACAGTTAAGATATGACTCAGAGATGCCAATCCTAGGTATATACCCAAAATAATTGAAAGCAGGGACTTGAACAGGTACTTGTATCCAAATGTTCATAGCAGCATTATTCACAACAGCCAAAAGATGGAAACAACCCAAGTATCCATCAACAGACAAATAAATCCATCCAGTAAAGTAGAATATGATTCAGCCATAAAAAGGAGCAAAGTTCTGATACATGCTACAACATGGATGAACCTTGAAAACATTATGCTAAGTAAACTTAACCAGGCACAAAAGTACAAATATTATATGATTTCACTTATATGAAATATCTAGAATAGGCAAATTCATAAAGACAGAAAGTAAATTAGAGGTTATCAGAGGCTGAGGGGAGAAGGAAGTGGAGAATTATTGGTTAATGGATACAGTTTGTTTGGAATGATTAAACATAAAGGAAATACACAGCAGTGATGGTTGCACACAATTATGAATGTCATTAATGCTACTGAACTGTACAGTAAAAATGGTTAAAATGACATTTTATGTTATATATATTATACCACAATTTTAAAACTTTTAACTATATAGGGTATTTGTATTTTTAGATTTCTATACCATCATAAATCACATTTCAATTCACATAAAGTATTCAGCTGGATCACAAACAAATTCACTGTTTCAATAAGACAAGAAAATAAATATAATGAATAAGTTATATTAATAGAAAAGTATTCAGAATGTATAAACAGAAAACATTAAAAAACAATATACATGGTGTTATCTCATGTTTATTGGAAAAAATGAGTATACAAGGACATAAAGAGATTTGATATGATACACTAAAATATTAATCTTTTTGTCCATGAGCAGATACTACTTGTATAACAACAGAAAAAAAATTTAAGCTAAAAACAGGTGTGCTCAGAGTACCATGTAGTATAACTCTCCGAAGTTATAAGAAAAATATGGAAAAGTTAAATTTAGAAGCTAAAGGCTTCCACTGATAAAGATGCCCAGTAGCTTTTTATTATTACCCAAGAACTCAATATGTATGCATTATGATACTTATTGATAAAATATCCCTAGAAAAGTGTATAGCACAGAAGTTATTCTTTGCTCCATTTTATAAATATTTATTTTAAATAAACACATACTATCTATTTACTAGATACTGATTCTTAGTGAGTCTGCCATCCAACATATTCTCCCTCCCTCTCTCTTTAGGGATATTTACCCATTTCAAGATCACGTATGTTCCCTAAAGCGTTAACTAATGCATTCGTTAAAATTCTAAGCAGTGCAGTGCTGAAATCAGAGACATCACAAACCTCCCTGAGTTACATGGATCTCCACACTATCTATAACTAATATACAAGTCAACTGCTTCAGTGGAGACCAAACATTTATCGCATTTCCCTGATACAAGGATCTACTAGGAAATAAAGTGAGGGGGGAAGAAAGACTTGTTCCCAGTTTTGCTGGTGATCACCTCTTCCTCATCTTGGCGCTCACAGATCACCTAATAATCTATTCTAGAATCTTACCCACAATAAGAAACAAGCACAATTTTGCATGTTAGAGAACTCATCATCTTTTTCTTTTCTTCTGGGAAAAAAAATTTAGGAACAGACTGGATGAGCAAGATCAGAAATAGAGGGGAAGTGACAATAAGAATTTAACTACATTTATCAGTAAAAAAAAAAATCATAAAATAATTTTTAAATGTATGTCAAAGAATGTCCTTACTCTTAGATGTATTCTGCAAATGCTCCTCCCCCTGAGCTATACCCCCCAGGAGATATCTCCTGAAGGATTTAAGGACAAAGTTTCATATCTTTCACTTACTTTCAAATAGTTCAAAATCAGACACACACATACCACATATATTCATATGTAAATAAACAAATATAGCAAAATCTTAAAACTGTTGCATCTAGGCATAGGGTAAATAAGAGTTCATTATACTACTCTTTCCATTTTTCTGTATGTTTGAATTTTTCATAATAAGATGTTGGAGGAAAATAAAACCCATGACACTGCTCTATTGGCCATGATTCACACCCACAATACGGATACTGTCACTGTCAACTAATTAACATAGAGAATTATTTGAAATATAGATGATGTGTTAGGAAGTTATCAAATCATATTGCCATGAAAATACATAGACTTTTCTAAGCAGAGCTTTCTTTTCTACACAACCTATTTTTGGTTAGCCTGGTTGACAAAGGAGTCATACTTTTTGGAGCTCTCATGTACCCAGCTGACTGCTTTGTATAATACTCTGGAACTGTATCTATAAACTAGATTCATTATATTAGCAATCATACCCACCAAGGTCTGAATACAAAGGTTGTTTTGCTACTTTTAAGACCAAAAGAGAAATCCATGCCAGAAAGAATAAAAAGACTAGGCAAAAAATAACTTTTCCTCTAGGCAGTAAGATATATAACTTATGAACTGTATAACTAGCTGAAAGCAAAAGATATGCAAAATGACTGAAGACAATCTATTAAAGTTTAATATGAGTTGAAATGTACTTTATCATTATCAGACATGAAGAGAAACCATGCCCATAATGAAACAATTTAAAATTGTTACAATCTGGTGGAGGACACAGGCAGGATCCAAAGAGAGTGAGAAAGATGTCCCAGCAAATTCATTTCTTTTGGTTAGAATTATACATGTAGGCCTAAAATACTCCAATGTACACTGATGTCGTAGGAGCAAGAGTTATGAATTCCACCTAACACTGCCCCATTGAAAAACCCTAATGAACTTGTAAAGTATTTGTTAAATCAAATCTACAACCTTCACTATTCAGGATAAAATATCAAAATGTTCTGAAATGGAAGCAAATAAGCAGGAACTGTGAACATTGAAGGTGGAACTGAGAAACATAAACCAGAAAGAGAAGAATTAAGCACAATCTCCTAGATGATTCATCATCATCACCATCAGCAGCAGCAGCAGCATAACAACCACTGAAAAGATAAAAAGAAGGGCCTGACACTACTGGGCATACACCCTGAGAAAACCATAATTCAGACAGAGTCATGTACCAAAATGTTCACTGCAGCTCTATTTACAATAGCCAGGACATGGAAGCAACCTAACTGTCCATCAACAGATGAATGGATAAAGAAGATGTGGCACATATATACAATGGAATATTACTCAGCCATAAAAAGAAATGAAATTGAGCTATTTGTAATGAGGTGGATGGACCTAGAGTCTGTCATACAGAGTGAAGTAAGTCAGAAAGAGAAAGACAAATACCGTATACTAACATACATATATGGAATTTAAGAAAAAAAAATGTCATGAACCTAGGGGTAAGACAGGAATAAAGACACAGACCTACTAGAGAATGGACTTGAGGATATGGGGAGGGGGAAGGGTAAGCTGTGACAGTGAGAGAGTGGCATGGACATATATACACTACCAAATGTAAAATAGATAGCTAGTGGGAAGCAGCCGCGTAGCACAGGGAGATCAGCTCGGTGCTTTGTGACCACCTAGAGGGGTGGGATAGGGAGGGTGGGAGGGAGGGAGACGCAAGAGGGAAGAGATATGGGAACATATGTATATGTATAACTGATTCACTTTGTTATAAAGCAGAAACTAACACACCATTGTAAAACAATTATACTCCGATAAAGATGTAAAAAAAAAAAAAAAAAGGGCCTGAGAATGAAGACAATGGGAGTTGAGTCCAAGATGAGGGTCGCTGCCATAGACAAACAAGGCAGGGTGGGCTTCCTTGGTGGCACAGTGGTTGAGAATCTGCCTGCCAATGCAGGGGACACGTGTTCGAGCCTTGGTCTGGGAAGATCCCACATGCCGCGGAACAGCTAAGCCCGTGCGCCACAACTACTGAGCCTGCGCTCTAGAGCCTGCAAGCCATAACTGAGCCCACATGCCACAACTACTGAAGCCTGCGTGCCTAGAGCTGGTGCTCCGCAACAAGAAAAGCCACTGCAATGAGAAGTCCATACCGCAACGAAGAGTAGCCCCCGCCTGCCGCAACTAGAGAAAGCCCGGACGCAGAAATGAAGACCCAATGCAGCCAAAAATGAAAAAATAAAATAAATAAATTTATTTAAAAAAAAACAAGGCAAGGCAATAATAACAAAGAACAATTTAGAAAAATCATATTAAGTTGCAACTGAAAAATAAAATAAAAACAAGCAAACAAACCTAAGTTATGCTATAGAAAAGATGTAGGAAAACAGGACAGTGAGATCAGGACAATTATCAAGCTTTGGGTTTAACATATATCTAGTAAAATTCTAAGTTTGTTGGATTGATCCAACAGAACCAGAGCGGATGATCACTGATTCTGATCTTAATAATTAGAAGACGTTATTTTTCAATCAGCCAGATGATAAGGAAAGAAGCATCAGAGCAATGAAGCTAAAATTGATACTTTGATATAAAACAAATTTGGGGATTTGGTTCTCTAATCAAGGAGATTTACATCCATTACATTTGACTTCAAACTTTTTTTTTTAATTTAATGAATTAATTTATTTATGGCTGTGTTGGGTCTTCGCCGCTGCGCACGGGCTCTTTCCAGTTGCGGTGAGCAGGGGCACGGGCCTCTCATGGCAGTGGCCTCCGCTGCTGCGGAGCGCAGGCTCTAAGCACAGGCTCAGTAGTTGTGGCGCACGGGCCCAGCAGCTCCGCGGCATGTGGGATCCTCCTGGGCCAGGGCTCGAACCTGTGTCCCCTGCCCTGGCAGGTGGATTCTTAACCACAGCGCCACCAGGGAAGCCCTAGACTTCAAACTTTAACAAGAATGGCAAACAGGTTTTATCTCACGTGATGAATCCACCTTCATGTGCACCGGGAACAATAGTAATAGTTAATGCTGAATGAGTGCTGACTATGACTATGGCAGGCACCCTTCTTCACATTTTACACAATATTAACTCAATTCTAACATCCCTAAGAAGTAGGTATTATTACTGTCCCCATTTTGCTAATAAGGGAACTGAGGCATAAAGAAGTTAAGTAACCTGCCTGAAGTCACATGGCTAGTAAGTAAAGAAGGCAGAATTTGAATCCCAGCAGAACACTGGGGTATTCCCCTAACCATTGTGCTGGCCCCTCAAGGAAAGATGCCAAGATCAGGTCTGCACACATCAGCCATCTGAATAAGTGTTAGAAAAACCTTGGGCTCTACAGTGATGTAGACCTAGGGTTCAAACTTCAGCTCCTCCCTTTACTAGCTATGTGATCTTTAGACAATCACTCAAGACCCTTGAGACTCATTTCACCTCTTGTGAAAATGAGGATATAATACTTCATTTACAAGGAAAATTCTGAAGATTTGAGAAGGTAATACGAATAAAGTACCCAGGCCTAAGATCTGATGCAGGGCAGGCACTCGGTCAATGGACAGTAGTGCCATAACTGAACACTCTGACACGATGGAGAAATGTTAAACACAATATACCAGAAATTATAAAGCAAATTATACTTAGTATAAAAACGAAGTTAAACTCAAATGGCACTTACAGCAAAATTTCAGATTGCCAATGAAATAATGTTTTAAAATATTTTTACTCATATTCAAATCCCTAATTACAACCCAGGTGACAAGATGCCTTCTATAGAGCATACTGTACCTCTTTGATGATTTTCACCCCTTTTGGATCCTTGATATTAACAGCTATACTCTAAAAATTAAAAATATATATATTAAAATAGTATCTTAAAAATTTTTCTTATTGCTCACAGTTCAATAAGAGAGCCATTCATATTACAGATTTCTCCTCTTAAAGTAAATGCATTTTCCTCACGAAGAAACATTTAAATAATTTTTACTGATTTTATTTTCAATTCGGATATGTTAGGATGATAGTAAGGATTATAGTAAAAATTCTTCAAATAATAATACCAAATGTAGGCAATTAGCAATCTCCAAAAGAATAACAAATGTAACAAATCAAGTGATTCCTCACTTTAATAAAATTAGTTCCATTAAAAACCATTATAGGGCTTCCCTGGTGGCGCAGTGCTTGGGAGTCTGCCTGCCGATGCAGGGGACACGGGCTCGTGCCCCGGTCCGGGAAGATCCCACATGCTGCGGAGCGGCTGGGCCCGTGAGCCATGGCCGCTGAGCCTGCGCGTCCAGAGCCTGTGCTCCGCAACGGGAGAGGCCACAGCAGTGAGAGGGCCGCGTACCGGAAAAAAAAAAACAAAAAAAAAAACATTATAAATTCTCAAAAAATGTTTTAAGTTAGTAGAGAAGGAAAATTAATAAAAAGCTCTACTGTTTCTACTTGGTAACTGGTGAATGAATAAAATAAAATAAAATTTCACCTTATTGGGAATATTACAAAATATCTACCAAAAGGGGCAGAAATAAACAAGCCACAATGATATCAAAAGTTTTGTTATTACAAGAGAATTACACAGGGCTTCCCTGGTGGTGCAGTGGTTAACAATCTGCCTGCCAATGCAGGGGACATGGGTTCAAGCCCTGGTCCGGGAAGATCCCACATGCTGTGGAGCAACTAAGCCCCTGAGTCACAACTACTGAGCCCGTGCGCCTAGAGCCCATGCTCCACAACAAGAGAAGCCGCCGCAATGAGAAGCCCGCGCACTGCAACGAAGAGTAGCCCCCGCTCACCGCAACTAGAGAAAGCCCGCGTGCAGCAACGAAGACCCAAGGCAGCCAAAAATAAATTAATTAATTATTTTTTTTAAAAAAAAGAGAGAATTACACAAAGAAAGCAAAAAGGGGATAATATTCTTACTTTTTTATTTCGGTTAACACTGAGAAAATAAGTACTTTCTGTCCCCACAAAAGGTGGACCCCAAGTTCGTGTATCATCACCAGCTCCTGAAAATAATAGTATGAACTATTTAACCTTGAAACATCATGAGACATTTCAAATCAACAGGCTTACTCATATGTAAGTTCACAGATGCCTAAACAAGATCAGCGGAATTAGCAACCTAAAGTGGTCTTGGGACCTTGTTAGAACTGCCCAAACTCTTTACCTGTTCATGTAAATCACTAAATCCTCCCATAGCTTCTTTCACTAAAATCCATCCCTGAAAATCAGAATCCAGAAGGGAATATCCTACTGGCAGTCTTTAGATTTAATAAATGGCAAGTCTGAGGGGGAAAAAAATTACTCTCCTACTTCAACAAACAAGTCAGCTCTTTCAGTGTTTTTAGCATTAAATGTGCAAACAAAATGTGGGGTCTACACAATATTTTTGTTAAATATAATTTAAATCAGGATAATGATAAGTAAGTCTTTATGATAAAGTGGTATCTGAGGCTAGGTATAAAACAATGATAAATAAATCTATTTTTTAAATTCTGTAGCAATAAATCAGAAAAAGCAAAATAAGCTACTGAATAGCAAATGTCAGTAATTTAAGATGCTATTTAGAATAAAATTTTAGTAGTCTAGGTCTTGCTTCAAAGTAAAAGTTCAAAAACATCAAAAATAGGGTATTTTATTCTAAACATCTACTTCAAATGATTCTGAAAAGTACTTGTGTTTGATTCAAAGATAACACTATCGAGTTACAGAAAAAGAGTTTTCTTTGCACAAAAAGCAAACAATGTAGATGGAGCTCAGAAAGTGAATCAACAATTAATAGGCACAAATTAGTATCACTTAAATTAAGATTTTTATAAGTTCTGATTAAATATTGATATTAGAAACTAATCACTACCTAAGTATTACTAGCCCTCAATAAGAGAGAATTTGTGAATATGGGTTAAAGTTTAAATTCTAATCTCATTTAAATGATATAATTAATTTATTAGCCCATTAGACTTTACCCACTGAAACTGATAAAAAAAAAACAGTCACAGCCTTTTAGAAAACAAAACAGAAGCTAAAGAATAGACTCCTTTACTAAAAACAAAAAACTAAAAACCTCACAAGAGAAAGCGAGAACACAGGACAGAGGAGAAAAGAAGCATTAGTTCTAACTGGGGATGAACTGATAAACAACACAAAGCAATAAATAGTAAGTATCAAACTGAACAGCATGCTCAAAACGTCAGGGGAAAAAATAAACTACAAGAGTCCACAAAGACAATCTCCTAGTAATAAACCGGTTATAGGCTTCACGGAAAAATGTATGTGTGAATCTGGATCTTCAAGATCAGATAGGACCTCCCAGAGGCTGGAGAGAGTCCAGCCACTTCCATTTTTTTGAAGGTCTCAATACATTAAATTAAAAAAAAAAAAATTTGTTTTTAAGAGAGCAATGTCAAGATAAGGCTAAAAGTAGAGAGCTTATTTTAAATGTTTACATTCATCTCTTGGGTGGAAATAATGTCAGAAATCTAAACTGGAGGCCTACATGGCTTTCCTGCCCCACCTGGTCCTGGTGCATAACCTGGGTTTAAGAGACGCAGAAGGATAGGATATGTGCTGACGGCCCATGAAATGAAATAAGGGTTAAAGGTCACAAACTGGTAAAACTGGCAATTTGAGAGGCATGTTTTATTTGACCCACACACAACTTAAAGTTTTTAAATATCTGCCATGATTTCAAAATCTAGAGACAGTACATAAAAATTCAGACTGCCTTTCTTATATGATATTTCAACACATTCATCCATTCAGCAAATAGTTATTGGGTGCCTACTATGTCACAAACACTGCTCTCTGCAGAGCAGACACAGCAGTGAACAAAGATCAACATCTCTGCCCAGGTATGCCTGCCTCTTGGTGACAACCCTGGAATAACAGCAGCATCATTGGCTGCCCAGCCCACTTCATTCATTTAGGTTACCTGCCTGGCCCTGCAGGCATAGCGTTTACACCCACCGAAAGACTCTAAAATGAGAAGAAAAAAATATACTTAAGCTTGATACGCTCTTTGATTACTCAAATAAGAATAATCTAAGTCCCAAGTCAGAAAACTACAACGAAATTTAATTTAAGAACTGAGGAAGTGGACAGTAAAAGAGACTGAAATGTGAAAATACTGCCAAGGGACTTTTCTTCATATCTGTTGAATAACTATCTCGAAAAAACAAAATATATAATATGAACATTAAAACGTACTGAGCAAAAGGGTTAAAGGAGAGAGACCAATTAGTAAGAAAAAGAGCAATGAACATCTGCTAGGAACAAAGCTTGATGCCTAGTGTATGGCTATGGGACATAATAAAGGCCTAGACTAAGGAAAGGGTCCCCCAGTGTGGAAATGAAAAAGTACAAAGGAAAAACAGGACTAAGCAAACAGGGATTAGTGTTTTCTAAAATTAATAAAAATAAAGTCATTCCCTCAGTATTCATGAGGGACTGCTTCCAGCACCCGCTGAGGACACCAAAATTGGCAGATGTTCAAGTCCCATAATTGGCCCTCCATATCCACCAGTACAGCATCCGCAGATTCAACCAATCGCAGATCATAAAAGTACCCAATCTGTGGCTGGCTAAATCCATAAATGCAGAACCCGTGGATACGAAGGGCAAACTGTACAAATATTTAACCTAGTGATCAAATGAAGTAGCAACAGAAATCATATTGGCTATTCTATCTAGAAATGGAAGACCCAATGCTTGAAATTAGAAAGTATGTGGTATTAAAACTGGATAGCAATGTGAAAATTAGAAGTTTTGTGGTACCTGTAACAGAAAAAAAAAAGATGTTCAGCTAGAAAGTAAACATTATTCAGCATGTATCCAGCAATGACCAAAAGTGATAAATATCACTGACTGGATAAATGAAGCATTATCTCTGGAAAGCAGGATTCACCAGGCTCTTCTATCACCTGGAGCCTGACAAGCACAGGGCCAGATAAATATAAAATATATAACATTCCCCATGCTGATCAGAGAATCTTCTGCTAACTGCTTTGGCCTCTTAAGAAGATCTATGTAGCAGAAAGTTGAATCTTCTAGATCATGCGTTCTACTTTATAGCGTTTAATCACTTATGGTAAATTAATATGTTGATGTAATTATAAACTAGTTTCTTATGGGTCTTATAGATACATGCACACTATTCAAGGCTAGACCATTTTCACTAATTTGGGAATTCTGTTCCAGATCCATAAGCAACAGATCTTGAAGAATAAATAATAATGCTAATTTCTTGCCTTCCCTTTGTCCCCCAGTGAGGGAAGGTGGCCAGGCCCACTCTAACCTCGGTCTCAGCAGCAAGGCTTGTGTGGGGCTCAGAAGGGCCAGGATCAGAGCTGAGTGTCTGGATATTCCTTACTAGCTGTGTGACCGTGGACAAATCCCTTGACCTCTCTGTGTCTCTGTCTTCTTATTTATAATCTAGGAATAATATCAGCTCACAGGCTGTTGTAAAGACTGAATAAATTAATACAGGCAAAGTGCTTAGAATTGTGCCTGGCACTAACCGTTGTTAGCATCATCATTATTTACGTGTTGCACGTCAGTTTCTACCAGAGGCTTCCAGGTGCATGTGAAGGACCTGGCTTAGGCCTTAGCCCTTGGCACGTATAAAGAGTAGAAAGAGATCTAATATTACTATAGGTTCAGAGGAAAATAAAGGAGAAGGGAAAATAATCGCTTCATTTCAATTCTCTCCTCATCCCACATACAGGTACATGGACATTTAAAGAACTATTAAAAATATTTATTAGCTTGTTTCTATGTTTTAAAGAGAGAAGTAGTTTTACCTGGTCTTTCCACTTTTATAACTTCTGCTCCAAGATCTCCTAAATTCATAGTAGCAAAAGGTCCCGCCAGTACTCTACAATGTTAACAATGATAGATAAATTCATTACCATCTTTAAGATTTTTATATTAATTCTTTTCTTAATACTCCATCAACACAGACAAGCTCATATAATGTGAGTAAGAATTAAAATTGTTAAAACTGTTCAAAAAATTGATTTGGCCATATGTATCAAGAGCTTTAAAAAGTATATTCCCTTTGATGCAGTAATTCTACTTTCAGAATTCTATCCTAAGGAAGAAACTGAAAGATTTCCTGAGGCAAAGATTTATGTACAAGGAAGTCTCATTTATAATATAAAAACACTGGAGGATGACTAGGTAATTATGTGACAACTATATACTATAATAAAATATCTTATATTTTTTGTTGAATTTCGAATGACATGAGAAAATACTCAAAATATAACATTATGTTTAAAATGTGGATAAACCTGTAATTTCAATATGGTTCCAATTTTTATTTTCAAAAGTTATATATAAATATGCAGATTGGAAATAAATGTATAAGTATTATACTAATTGTCTCATAGAATGATGAAATTACAGGAAATTTTCTTGGTTTTTCTTTCCAAAATTTCAATGATAAGCTTACAAACACCTTCTTATAATCCAAGAAATAAATGCCTTTTTAAAGAAGGGAGAAAACTCAATCACCAAAACACAGATAAACCAATGCAAACCTTGTTAGATCCAGAATTCTTACACCCTCCAATGGCTTCATATTGTCAGTATCTGGCAAAGACAGAAAATACTTAAGTTGATTACTAATTGTCGGAAGGAATAATGCAGAATTCTTCATATTCTTAGTAATATCTATTACTACCAAATAAATAAATAAATTTTCCTTCACATTTCTGCTTTATATATAACACAGAAACCTTGACCCAGTCCAACTAAATCAATCTGTAAAAATTAAAGCCTCTAATACCAGATTATTCCCGATTTAATAAAGTCCAAAGCTACACTTAAGATAGTTTGTCTAATGAAAAATTTAAAAGTGGGACAAACTAATGAAAAATTTAAAAATGGGGGGAGGGGGTACATAGGCTGAGCACAGAGGGTTTTTAGGACACTGAAAATACTCTGTATGATACTGTAATGATGGATACATGTCATTACACATTTGTCCAAACCCAGAATTGAGAAACAGAACTTTCCATTACCTGAAAGTTTTCTCCTGCCCTTTGCAAACTACCTCTCCCTCCATCCCCAACCTCAGGCAACCATTGATCTGCTTTCTGTCATTTTAGTTTGCATTTCCTAGAATTTTATACAAATGAAATCATACACTATGTACCCTGTCTGGCTTCTTTCATTCAGCATTATGATACTGAGACTCATCCATGTTGTTGCATTTCTATGAGTAGTATCCTACTCTATGGATATACCACATTTGTTTATCCATTCAGCTGCTGATGGACACTGGGTTGGTTCCAGTTTTAGGTTACAGTGGATCAAGCTACTATGAACATTTGTGTACAAGTCCGTGTGTGGACACGTTTTCATTTTTCTTGAGTAAATACCTAGTGGAATGGCTGGGTAATATGGTAAGTTTATGCTTAACTTTCTAAGAAACTGCCAAACAGACTTCCAAAGTGTTTGTACAACAGCGCGCGTTCTAGAAACTCCACATCCTCACAACACTAGGTATTGTTCATCTTTTAAAGGTTAGCCATTCTAATGGGTATATGATGTTTCTCTGTGGTTTTAACTGGCATTTCCCTGTTGACTAATGCTGTTGAAAATCTTTTCATGTAATAATAGGCCATTCATACATCTTCTATTGTGAATTGCCTCACTGCTTTTATTTTTTTTAACTTTTAATCTTATATTGGAGTATAGCTGATTAACAATGTTGTGATAGTTTCAGGTGTACAGCAAAGTGACTGAGTTACACATATACATGTATCTATTCTTTTTCATATTCTTTTCCCATTTAGGTTGTTACATAATATTGAGCAGAGTTCCCTGTGCTATACAGTAGGTCCTTGTTGGTTACCCATTTTGAATATTACAGTGTGTACATGTCAATCCCAAACTCCCTAACTACCCCTTCCCCTGCCTCATTGTTTTTAATACTGAAGCAAAATATTCGAAACAGTGCAAAAATCCACCAACAGGTGAAATGTTAAATAAGCACCTGCACATCCATATAAAAAAATACCGTACCAATGTTAAGAAAAATGAGACATTTACATACGCTGACATGTAAAGTTCACCAAGATATATTCCTAAGTTAAAAAATAAATCAAGTTGTAGAATAGAATGTATAATATGATCCTATATTTGTAAAGATACATAATAACATTAATAATACATGTTGGTATTTCTAGGAGCATTCATAAAATTCTACTGGTGGTTAAATCCTGGGGTAAGAATTTATGGAGAACTTTCACGAGCTAAGTTATTTATTTCTGTAATTTTGCTTAATTGTGATTAAGTGTATAATCAGCAAAAAAAAAAAAGAAAAATGAAAAAGTGAAAACATAAAGAACAAAATGAGAGAGAAAACAAGATATTTTAGAGAAAATAAAACATAGAAAAAGACCTCAAATGTGAGAAGATATTTTGACAACATTAGGAATGAATGGACAAGTAATTCTTTATGTTACATAAGACTCCAAAACTACTGGTCTTATGTACTCATCTCTTTTGGGGCCCTTGTTTTATTTCAAATGATGCAGGAAATATATTTAGAGGTCTCTTCAACCCATAAATCTCACTTCATTATAAATCTATAAAGAGAAGTCTATATTTCTCTACCAATATCAACTCACAACCATAATAAATTTTGTTTAATGACACAAAACTTTTCAAATGAATTAATTTAACATCAGGCAATAGAATTTTACTTTTATTTTCTGAGAAGATAACCAGAAAGGACTTCTAGAGCACATTTAAGTCAAAATCAATTAATGAGTTTTAAACAGTTAAGAGCATAAACCCTGGAGACTGACTGAATTTAATTCTCTGCTTCACTACTTACTACCCTAGTGACCTTGACCAAGGTAACTTCACTTCTCTGAGCTTCAGTTTCCTCATTTGAAACACCTATATCATAGAGTTTGCAAGGATTAAATGAAATGTTATATGTAAAGTGCATAGTACACTTCCTGGAACATGGTAAATGCTCACTAAAAATCAACAGTTGTTGTTATCATCATCCTCATCATTGTATTATACAGTCACAATACCTATTAAAGTAGATAATCCAGATCTGAAAACAAGAGAAAAACACATGACTCATGATTATTTCAAAGAACAGAAAATAACATATATGATTCTCAATACTCTATACTTTAAAAAGATATCTATAGCCATATTTTGCCTGTTTGTGAAAGACCAGAATAGGCTGATTACGGGGGGAAAAAAACAGTTGAAAAGAGCATCTATTATAACGTAATTTGTTAAGATATATTGAGCAGCTTGTATATTGCTCTAACTTATTTGGCCTCTAGGATGGAAAGCTATTATGATGATCACAGCTGAGTAACCATGCAAAGCAGTATAACTATAATGAAGTTGCCATCAAATCTATGCTTGCCAGAGCTGCTTCTAGGAACTCCCCTGGTATTTGGCCCTAAGGTTTCCATGACACAAAGAAACTTCAGCAGCACCAGAGTAGATATAATTGACAGATGCCCACACAAGTGGCTCATCTGTATGACAGTAATCATGGCATCCCTCCCCCACTGTACTAGTCAACTACTGAGACATTAAAAAAAAAAAAAGTCATCATAAAACAAACTGATCGAATACCACTATGAAATACAACATGTGATATACACCGAAATGATTTCTTAATTTGATATTTTACAGAGAACTTAACTACCAGAACTTAGGAGTGAGACAGTAGATGGATATCTCTTCAAAGCTTTATTTAGAATAGTTAGCAGGATATTTTCTTTCTAGCACAGGTTAAAAGTCTTGAAAGAAGCTCTGTTCCTAATAGTATAATTTGGCAGGTAATTTTAGGAGTTTAGAGTACTTGGAAAATTAGAATCCACTGGAACACATTCCAGGGAACCTAAAAATTTTGAGTTGTTAAAAGGTACTGTGGAAGTGATGCCAAAGTTACGAGGCAATTACACCATTTAGAGACAACCAGAGAACAAGAGCTAGATGGATAGTAACTTATAATAATTTATAATTCACCTTCCATTGACACTCAGTTTCTTGAGAATTGCCCTTCTCTTGCAAGGACTTGGCTACTACTATGGGATTTGCAATCAAACAGGTTTTTAAACTGTTGGATGCTACTATTTTAATGAAAACTTGAGAAATCTTCAGGAAGAACAGTGGAAAAAGACCAGATAAAGGGTTTTTCAATGATAGGTAAAGCATGCTACAACCAAAGTACAAATCAGTGCTAATCCCAAATCCCTCTGCTCTTCTACATTTCCCAGCTTCTCTTGCAATTAGGTTGGGCCCAAATGCCGGGGGCCTGGCCAATGAAACATAAGCTAATTCCAGCCCTGATCCTTAAAAACATCCCACAAAATCCTCCAGGCTTCTATACTCCTGCCACAGTGACCTTGGAAGCTACAATTTTCAAATAGTGTAGCTATATGTGCAAGAAAGATGTTTTATTGTATTAAGCCACTGAGATTGTAGGCTAATTTGTACCACCACCCCATCTAGCCTATCCTGACCAATGAAGAAACCAAGCATTGGAGGAGGAAAAATGGTAGCCTCTAAGCGATCGTAGAGCATCAAAGCCAACAACTGGAAAGTCCATTTCAGGGGTAGGTTGTTTCACTGTTAGCAGCAGTCTTCAAACTGAGAATATGTGAAGACTT
The DNA here is from genome assembly GCF_011762595.2 of Tursiops truncatus. Taxonomy (NCBI): domain Eukaryota; kingdom Metazoa; phylum Chordata; class Mammalia; order Artiodactyla; family Delphinidae; genus Tursiops; species Tursiops truncatus. The sequence continues at coordinate 13,045,541 of NC_047042.1, forward strand.
TTGTAAGAAATGAATCATTTTAAAGAAATCAGTTTCCAGGTCTTCAACTTTCATATACATTTTTTCCTAAAAATAAGCCTTCTTTCATGATAAGCCTTCTCCCACTGGGCAGAAGGAAAACATATTCCTTACACATTACAGCTTTTACCCTCATCTTAGTTCTTGTAAAATCTACTTGTGATAAAAACTTTTAAATATGAACTTAATATATGCAATGAATTGCCTTTCAAAAGTCATTTAGGAGAAAAACCACTGCTATAGACTGGCACGTGGAAAGGTAGAAAACAGCACCAACTTATAGACTTTATAAATCAATTTATAGTTATAGGATTCACAACCAAAAGTCAGGAAGCCGGAGAAAAAAACTTCAGTGTTCAGGCCTCCTTAAAGGGCCAGCCTGAAGTGAACTACTCAGAGGATAAGAAGTGGCTGAAGCAGGTACTCACGGAGCAAATGATAGCAATGAATTACCAAATATGAATGCCCACAAACCCAAGAGGCCCCTGGAACTTCTCCGTGTTGGCGTGGTGGCTCTCCTCCCGGAGAAGACTGAGCAAAGGCAAGACCTTTGTGCCAACTAGGGAAAGGCATCCCTTCCAGGGGACAACCAGCAAAACGCCATCACAGGTACTTGAGGGAAATGATAATTATCACGGCAAAGAAGAAAATGTGTGCACGCGACGCGTGGGAGGGTGGAGGTGGGGCACAGCGTGACTGTGAATGTGATGAGCCTCTTTTGACACAAAAAAGGTAGAGAACCCGATTTTACAGACCCACCGCAGATAAACGGAGGAGGAACAGAAGGGAAAGGAAGGGACAGCCTGGAAGAAGTGTGTGGACGGATACATATGTGAGAAAAAATGTCTTATGATTTGATTTGTTTTCGGGACTTCCCTGATGGTCCAGTGATTTAAGAGTCCGCGCTTCCACCGCATGGGTCACAGGTTCAATCCCCAGTGGGGGAACTAAGATCCCGCATGCCGCATGGCAGGGCCAAAACCAATAAAGAAACAAGCCCATGTTTGTTTTCAACAGCTTCCAATGGGTAATTCTGACGAGCAGGAGATGTCTAGAGGGAATTTAGGATGCTTTCTGTGAAGGGCTACAGAACCCTCCCAGGAACTTCTCTTTAAGGAGTAAAGATAAAAATTATTCTCTAAGGCTTTTAGAGTTTTGGGGGATGGAGAAAGGAGAATGAAAAGCATGCTTCCAAGGACAGAGGAAGGTCTTAAGGTGACCTAGCCATGTTCATGTTATAAATTCTTTCAAACTTTTCACACATTTCATCAAACTGTCCACCAGAAAGGCAGTATTAACATATACTGGCACCAGCAGCATATGAAAACAGTGTTCTCCACCATCTTCCGTAACCCCGCATATGATCACTTGGTTTGGGGAGCATATTGTTTACTTGTTTGTTGTAAATTTAACAGTTAAAAATTTGCATGCTACCACCATTTTAATTTGCATTTGTTTAATGACCTCTAAATTACATTGTTTTTAACACTTGCTCTTTTTCTTCTCAAACATAATCTATTCTTCTCGTTGGCCCGTATTTCTACAGGCGTGTTTATCTTTTTTCTTATTGATTTGTATGGATTCTTCGTGTAGTAAGAATATTAACCTTTTATGAGTCATAATTAGTAAAAGTAATTTTTCTTTATCTGCTGTTTGGTTTTTTGGATGGTTTTGGAATTTCACTTTCAAAAAATCATTTCTTTCACTTTCTGCCTTTGCTATTGTTTCAGAGTTCCTTCAGACTACCCACACCTTCAGTGAGTTGCTAAAAGGACTCAGCACATAGCTGTATTCACGGCTAAAGGTTTATTACAGCAAAATGATACATGACCCAATCAGTCAGTGAAAAAGATGGGCAGAGTCTGGAAAAATCCATGCACAGGCTTCTTATGTTCTCTCCCTCCCATGAGGGGCCACGCCAAGCTTCTTTTGTTGCTTCTTTCTCCAGCAACAAAAAAATTCAGTAACACGTGCAATGTTTCTGCTCAGGGAAGTCTATTACGGACCCAGAATCCAAAGGCTTTATTGAGGGCTTTTCACATAGGCACTCTCTGCTCAGCATGCACCAAAATTCTGGACTCCCAGAAGAACAGCAGGTGCTCACCATAAATCCATAAATCACACTGATTGTACAAATCATCTAGGCACCCTTATTAACTAGGAAGCAGTTCGAGTACCAAGTTCCCAGATGCCAAACAAGGGCCACACTTGTAAGAAGGTCTTTCTAAAGATAGCAGCCTGAGGCCTGCTATGTCAACTCTTTTCTGTATAGGTATCATGTTTTTCCAACCCCACATTATATACTCATGTATAGTTGGTTTTCCCTTTTAAAAAGCTTTTATTTTCCAATTTAAAGTATGTGAGGTTTATTTTTTTCTATTTATATATTAAGTATTTGCTTCTTAGATAAGAGACTAATATTTTTTCTTGCCTTCTATTTTCCTAAACATTTCAGGTTTTCTACAAAAGGTACGCATTGTTTTTACAATTGGAAAAATACAAAATACCAGTTCTGGCGACATTAAAATTTTACTTACTCCTTTTAAAACAAACATTTGTGTCTGGAAAAGAATAATCATACTCTTACATTTTTCTTCATGTCAAAGTATTCTGTCAATAATTTTATTATTTTCAATGAAAACTTTTATAAGTGTGAGTTAATGCATTAACACTTGCATTACACACAGGTGAAGAATATTAGTCTAAAAGAAATAAACATGTATAATACGTTTCACCTGTGCTTGACTACTGTGGATGGTGGATACATGCTTAGAATTGAAAAGAAGATCATTAACAGTAGTTTGGCTCTCAGAGGCAAAAACAAGTTACTTCTAATACCTGCTTTATCAATGAGAACATTACATAAGTGATAGTTAAGTGGTCTACTGCATTCAAGGCAGGTCTCACCTTATCAGTAATTGAGCTAATCAATCCCAGAGATGCCTTTACTTTTCTACGACTGACAGTCTTCAACATGGAACAGCTGACAACAGAACCTATATAAGGAAAACTGAGGTAACCTGAAAGGCTTCAGGAAATATTAAGATAAAGCTTATGCTCTAAGTATACATACAGTAGGCCCTCTGTATCTGTGGGTTCCCCAACTGCAGACTCAACCAGCAGTGTACCGAAAATATTTGGGAGAAAAAAATGCCAAGAAATTCCAAGAAGCACGATTTGAATATGCTGCACCTCCCACAACTATTTACATAGCAGTTGCACCATATTGTCAACTATTTACATATCATTTATATTGTATCAGATATTGTAAGTAATATGGATTTGATTTTAGGTATACACAGGTTGTGTAGTTATATGCAAATACTAAACCATTTTATATAGTAAGGGACTTGAGCACCCTCAGTTTTTGGTATCCAAAGGGGGTTCCTGGAACCAATCCCCTGCAGATACCGAGGGATGACTGTACAAACATTTCTAGGGCTCCCTTCAGCAGCACATATACTAAAATCAGAACAAAAATTTCTATACATAGAAACTATTAAATACATTCTTCTGTCCTAAGAAGTGCTTTCATCATCAAAAATATATTTTTGGGGGGACTTCCCTGGTGGTTCAGGGTTAAGACTCTGTGTTTCCAACGCAGGGGGGCGCAGGTTCAATCCCTGGTCAGAGAACTAAGATTCTATAGGCCGTGCGGCATGGAAAAAAAAAAAAATATATATATATATATAAACTTTTTAATATCTATATGTATTCAAAAACATGAGGTTTTTGAAGTAGAGATCAGAGTTATTATTACTTACATCAAGAAATGCACCATTTTTCCCACACCTAATATGCCACAGGCGTCATAATGAGAGCTGGTGGACTAGGCGTGCACATACAAGGATTGAACCACAGGATAGGTCCCCAAAATTATAAATCTATTAGTTTGTATGGGATAGCTGCCCAGCAGCTACCTTCTCCCAAGAAAAGCAGAGAAAGCTTATCTCCCTAATGTAAGCAAATTCTCCTTCGGAAGAAAAGGGGATGATCCCTGGGTTCTAACCCTTTGGAATATAAATAAATGTCTCCAGGGGGAAAGATAAACTTCCCTGGGTTTACAATCTCAATCTTGGGAATGTCTCCAAGGCTCTGAGTTTTATACCCCTTTGAAATATAAACATAAACTTCCTGAGAGTTCTCTAACAATCATTTCAGTCATCCTTTAACTTCCAAGGCTTGCCCTTTAACCCAGGCTCTAGTTTCCTTGGCTTAGAAAGCCCTGACCATGCAGAAACATGAAAATATTTACTCCTTGGTAATAAGCAGTAAAACTAACCAAAGTATTTACTTTTGCAGCACTCATTAATACCTGACAGCTACCTAAAATATTGGCTTTCAAACCCTTTCTGGAGAGCCCTAGGAATTCCTTAGCAGTGCCCCAGAAGTGTCTTTTCAGGGAGGTAAAGTAGGGGACAGAGGGAGCAGCTACAAGACCCCAATTCCTGCTTCAAACACAAAGCCATCTGCTCTCATAAAGGCTCTACAAAAAAAAAAAAAAAATTTGTTTAATCTACTGAAAAAAGACACACCAAAAAATCTTAGGTAACCCGAATAAAGATCCTCAGTCTTATAGAAATAGACAAGGCCCCATTTTCACTTACACTTAAATTTCCTTAGTGGTACTCTTATACAAGTAAAACTTATAAAACATGCACCACCACAAAGTTAACCAATTAATCTGGGGGCTCCCCATATAACTCATGGGTCCTGAGAAAGTTCCTTGACGTTTTGCCTGTTGATGTCCTCTGTGTACAATGCCACTTGAAGACAGCATCTAGCCACTAACAGTGTCTTCAGTAAAAGCACTATCCTACTGAGGATCCTGTTTTCTAATGCTGGTCCTCCCTAAAGAGTGCTGCAATTCTCTTTTTGTGGGAACAATACCTGTGTTACTCACAAAAGTGCTCTTATCTCTCCACAGGACTCAGACTTAGTTCATGGGGCAGCCACCAAACTCTCATATACATCATCCCAATTCACTTTTCTATTTCCAGGTAATGCAACATAAAACTTCCTTCATCTCTCTTCCCCTGAACTCACCACCATATAAATAACGAACACAAGTATGTATCTGGGAACCTCAGACCCACCAGTTCAGGCAGCCAGACTGCAATTCCCAGGTTAATACTCCGGAAGATTCTAGCTACATTCACAAAAGTTCAATACTAAGGTTGTATCTACTAATCTCTAAATATCTAAAATAATACGCTACGCAGTACCACTATCAGAATTTTACATGCTTATTTATCTATTGCATTTTTCAAAGGACGGACTGAGTGTCAATTCATATTTCTTTACCTAGGAAAAAAGACAACTGCCTGGGATTCAAGAAGCCTGAGTTCTGGTCCCACATCCATTTGCTATGTGAATTCAAGCAAGTCACTTCACTTTCCTTGGACAATTTCTCATCTGTGAAAAGGCAAGTTGCCTATTCTCAGAAGTGATCCAAGTGGAATCTGGAGTTTTCATATAATTAAGAATGTACTCTCCCTCAATCCTCATATATACCTGAAAACATGATGACAGGCACACTGTCATGTGCAATCTACCTGTCAAAATCTACCTCCCCCGTTTCTAATGCAAGTTCATATGTGTAGAAGATAGCAGTGTATCACTATAGGAAAGAGCATTCCAGGAGTGTAAGGCAAGTAAAATGACAACTTACAGTACTTCACTCAATTCTGCAAAACATTTGCCAGTCATTTAAAAATTAACAAAGGTAATTTTGATCCCTGCCACCCTCATTTTTCTGCTCCCTCCCCCCAAAATGTAGATTAGTTGATGATATTAAAGGGGGTATTATAGGTGAGAATCACTGACCAATATGATGTGACCCACTCATTCATTCAATAAATACCTGACAGCTCAATTACCAGGCATTAAGCTAAGCACCAAAGACAATGTCCAGAAAGGTGCTTAGCTTTGGCCAGGACAAAAGTATATAATAAAGTGAATAATCTGGGATCCCCGGGCCTTAACTGCATCATAAAGCCTTGATGGCATTATTCTGCCTTGATTGATTCTACAACTTGTGTCTAAAGGAAAAGCTTGATGAACTGAATTCCCTCAGAACAAACCACCACAGGGAAGTGTGTGTGGGTCTCCATTCATCAAGGACAGAAGCTGAGAAAACATCCCATTCTTCGGCTTTGCCATGTCACAGAACGTGTCAAATGGACAGTGAGGAGTGGCACCTGCAAGAAGGTTCACAGGCTGAAAAGCACAGGTCCAGGCTACCCATTAGGCTATGATTAAATGAGTCCGAAAATTCTTTAAGATTCTGTTTCCTACAAGATGATTTCAAGACTCACAGTGGACTATCATTCCCATATTCGGAGGGTGTAAAGAAAGTTCTAGAAAACTGCAGTAAATCTAAATTTCATCTTCCAAATAAAATTCTGAGACAGGTATTCGGTACAAAGATGGGTTTATACATTAGGGGTCATTCTTGAATGACCACACTTTTCTTTTTAACCAAAAGTCTGTGAAACGATCATTATTTTAACAGCTTTAGCCAAATGTTGCTAATTTTGAAAATCAGGCTCTCTGCTTCCTAACCAATTCGCTTACCCGCTTGCATTTAACAAGAACAAGGAAGGGAGTAAAGTCCAGCCTCTGCGAGCACAGCCTCGCCCCCGAGTTATTTAAAGTGCAGCCGCATAGCACAGGGAGATCAGCTCGGTGCTTTGTGACCGCCTGGAGGGGTGGGATAGGGAGGGGGGAGGGGAGGAGACGCAAGAGGGAAGATATATGGGAACATATGTATATGTATAGCTGATTCACTTTGTTATAAAGCAGAGACTAACACACCATTGTAAAGCAATTATACTCCAATAAAGATGTAAAACATAATAATGATAATAAATAAAGTGCAGTCTGAAACCCTTCCTGAAATGTGGCTGGGGGTGCATTTTTCAAGGTATTTAAACTTGGGGGACGAGGGGGGAGGAGTAAGGGAGAGAGGCGAGTCCGCCCAGTAGGACCACGCAGGGGCCGGACCCAGGCCTGGACGCCGGGCAGGGTGACCACGGGGCGACCGCGGAGCCAGGGCAAGGGGAGACGCGAAAGGCCAAAGGGCGGGCGCCGGGGGCAGCGGATACTTCTGGAAAGCGCGGCGCTCTCCTCAGGATGCCTCTGGAGTGGGGAGGCTGGGGCTGGGGTCCCTTTCGCCGCCCGGACCGAGTCTCGGAGGATACCTGACTGCGGGCGGCCGGTCCACAGCCCCCTCCCGCCGCCCCGGCGGGAGAGAAGGCCGGTTCTCCGCAGAGCCGCGACCCTCGCCAGCGTCGCCAGCGTCGCCAGCATCGCGAACCCCTCTGAAATCCTCCTTCCCTGCGTGAGTGGAGAACGAAGTGCGCGCGCGACCCGCAGCCACTGGGGGCGCCCGCGGACACCTCGGTCCCCGCCCCCCACCAGGTGGGAGGGGCCGGGCCCTGCCGAGCTCTCCGGGCCCCCCTCCATCCGTTCTGCAGGCGTCTAGTACGTCAGTCAGTGGCAACCAAAGCCCGCCAGACTGCAAAGGCCATTGCTGGGGCCCGGGATTAGCCCTTTCCTTTATCCTTTTTCTTCCTCTTTCCTTCACTTAAATCAGCTGAATCTGTACCCATTCGATAACCTACTTATCCCGCCGCCCCAGAGGAACCTTTGTGAGGCCGGAACCAATGTGGTCTATGGTGCTGGCGGGCGGAGGACTGTTTTGGTGAAGGACCACGAAGTGTCTGTGAACGGTTGGTCTCGACAGTTCCGGCGGGAGAACGCGCCATTGAAGTCCTCGTTTTCGTCTTCTGAGATGCACCGACAGAATTTCCGACCCCCGACTCCTCCTTGCCCCAGCCCGGGTGTAGGAGGTTGGGGAAGCGGGAGCAGCTTCCGGGGTACCCCGGGCGGAGGCGGAGCGCGGCCGCCATCCCCGCGGGACGGGTACGGGAGTCCACACCACACGCCGCCGTACGGGCCCAGGTCTAGGCCCTACGGGAGCAGCCACTCTCCGCGACACGGCGGCAGCTTCCCTGGGGGCCGGTTCGGGTCTCCGTCCCCTGGCGGCTACCCTGGCAACTACTCCAAGTCCCCCGCGGGGTCCCAGCAGCAATTCGGCTACTCCCCAGGGCAGCAGCAGACCCACCCCCAGGTAATAATAGCCAGCGTTTGCCGAGCTCTTACTGTATGGCAGGCATGGTACTGATAATCCCTTTGCGTGGATTATTTTGAATCCTCTATGAAGTGAGATACTATCGTTAGCCCCATGTCGCAGATGAATAAACTGAGGCTCAGAGAAGTTAAGTATAACTTTCTTTAGAATGCTGTAAAAAGTTGCAGAGCTGTACTTTGTTTCTATAGTCCTCCTACTTTCAGCCAGTACACTGCCGCTCAAACACAGATATCCCTAATTCCCTCTCCTTCGTCAGGGGCCTAGCCAGTTCGTTGCAGTAAATTATTCTGAGTCCCCGGTCTTCAAGGAGGAAAAAAAGCGAATGAATCCCCAGTATAGGGCTCAGCTCTAGGGTTACAGGCTAGTGCCATCTTCCTACTGATGGCACCTTTTCCCTTTTTTTCTCTTCTTCTTTTTTTTTTTTTTTTTCTCCTTTTGGCCTTCGTTTTTCAACTACATTGGCTTCTGCTCTAAGGCTTCTTTCTGGTATATCTAGGATTCTGTGGTTTACATCTTAAATATGCTTGGTAGTTTTCCAACTTATGCTAAACCAAACCCATCCCTTTGAGTGTGGAGCTAATGAGATGGGAGGGTTCTAGAAATTTTGAAGCTGTAGGGTTAAAAAAAAAAAAAAAAGTTTAATTTGCTTCCAGAAGCAATAAGGAAATACTGAGGGAAGACTACAGTACAAGTAATTTCTTACTTCATCACCAGTTTATAGTTTGGGAAAGTTATTACATTAGAAACCCAAAAGGATTTGAAGTGACAGTGGGCATAAAACTATCAATAAATTAGTATATCAAATAGGTTTAAATACTTTTTTAAAACACTAGATTAAAGGAAGCATGGACTTTGCAAGTGAACATATTTGGGTTCAAGACACAACTTTTAACTAGCAGTGTGATCCCCTCTAGCCTCTAAAGAAAAAGTACCAGTTACCTCTACTAAATGTCTTTTTAACTGATGATTTTTTTTCTAAAGGGTTCTCCAAGGACATCTACACCATTTGGATCAGGGCGTGGTAGAGAAAAGAGAATGTCTAATGAGTTGGAAAGTTATTTCAAGCCTTCAATGCTTGAAGACCCTTGGGCTGGCCTAGAACCAGTATCTGTAGTGGATATAAGCCAACAATACAGCAATACTCAAACATTCACAGGCAAAAAAGGAAGATACTTTTGTTAACATTTCTGAAATTCAACTGGAAGCTTCATTTGTCAGGAACATCTTGGACAAAACTTTTGCTTGTAATTAAGTTGAACCCTAACGTGGTGACTTTGAATAATTAGTTGTGTCTTCCTTCATCATATCAAGTATTTTTGGTGTTAGAGAAGACATATGGTAGGATAATTTGCAATATTTAGCTCTCTGGAAGTGCCTACCAATTTTAGAAGATTGACAGTTTCCAAATACTTAACATTCTTGGTTATATAATGGACATTTGTCTTTTAATGTTTTTCCAATGTTTCAAAATAAAACGTTTTGTCTTTCTAGCTATATTGTGCTTTGTCATATGCCAAAGAATTATTAAAATAATGCTTTGTAATCACATAGTTAGAATTCGTAAGTATATATTTTGCATACTACTTTTGAAAATGAAATAGACTGTCCTTTGTCCTGTAGACAGTTCTTTATTTGTTCGTAGGGAAAGGGGGTAAAGGAAAAGAATAAAGGAGATTTCTATTCATATTATAACCATTGTTCTGCATGCATATTTTATGTAATGCTTTTGTAAAAATGCATTGAAACTTGATTGAAAGTTACAGAAACCCGCTTAAGCTTAAATTAAAAAAAATATTCATACCCTTTATACTTATTTAACTGCAGAGGACAAGGATAGACCTACTTCTTTCATAGCTATATTAAAGAATTCTGCATCTGAATTTCTCTACTCCACATCTCTCAGTATTGTGGAGTCATTTTCTCTTGAGGCCCAGGAAGATGGCTACCAGCAGTCTTAAGTCACTTCCATTGTGAAGAGAACATTTCCCAGCTCTTGTCAATCTCAGTGAAGACAGATTGGCCATGCTTAGGTCAAATTTTAGAGTCTTAATCCAATAACTATGATCAAGGCAGTATGGCATGATTAGCTTGGACATGGATTCACCCCTACAATGAGGCAGGTTCCCATGGTCTTCAGCCCCACCAGGCCTCCCTGGACTAAAGAAAGGCTTTCCAAAGGAAGGAATACTACGTACCTATACCTACAGTAATGGGGAGAAAAATGAAAATGTTGGGGATTTTCATTTTCCCCAACTATTTAAACAAAATCAAGTCTTATAACATTCAGGCTTTTTATATATTTTAGGGTCACAATATATGATGAAAGTATAGCTAAAATTTTATTTAAACATTCCCAGAAAGAAAGCTTTAAAAGTGAAAAGGTTACACCACCTATTTGAGCCATAACCACTTCTATTTGTATGTTAGGTCTTTTCACAGAGGCAAAACAAAATGAGAAGGGAAGGATTTTAGATTAATAAAAGCTCCATGACACCCAGGACTACTACTACCAGTTACTAGCTTGGTGAATTATTTAACTTCTCTGTGCCTCAATTTTCTTATATGTAAAATGAAAAACTTAACAGTAGCCATGTCATAGAGGTGTTGTGTTTGAGGATTAAATGGGTTTACATGTGTGAAAACTCTTAGGCCAGAGCCTGGCACATAGTAAGCCCTCTAAATGGTAGCTGTTACTTTCTCACTTACCCCTATATCCTCAGCTCTTAGAATGATGCCTGGAAAATAGTAGGTGCTTAATAAATATTTGGTGAGTGGATGCAGACATTCTGATTATAACTACTATATTGCTCTGCTTTTATCTCCTATATATAAAGAGAATAGTAATTTTTCCCCCAGTGTTCTAAAGGGAATGTCCTTATTTTCTAACGTCTTTCTAGATGATTTGAGGTCATGATGTATGATGAAAATTAGAGCAATACTTTTGCATACCTTTTATTGAACTTAATAGGTAAGAAATATTATCTCTAGGAAGTGACATTTAGAAATAATCATTAAGCCATTGCTTGGAGATCACTGGATTATTGGCAAAAATAAAGGAAGTCAAGAAAGGTTTTATGCTAATGTATTCGTATCATATTTGGAAAACATTCAAATTATAATTGTTCTAATGGCTTATGTGCATTTTATTTTACTACTTTATAAGTGTAATGTTAACTAAATGTAAAATTTCTCTTCTGCCAAGTTACCAACATCTTCCAGAGGTCTGACCTTTCTGATTTTAAGAGAAACATTTTTGTCCTCAGGAAAGATACATTGCTTTACTGCTCTGGTTGGTAGTGTATATAGTTATCAAAGGTCTTTCGACATTGATATTGGTTTGTTTATATTACTAGCCTATTTTTGTTTAGCTGAGTGAAAGGAATTGATCATTCTTTTAAATGAAAAATGATTTTTTAAATTGTTCCAGAATACACGTTTTTACCTCCGCAGAGATGCTAAATAACTGTGTTAGGGAAATTTATAGTTAAGTATGCATCTTAAATATTCATATAATTAAAGAATGGAAGTATAATCTATAGCTGGGTTTTCAAACACGGGTGTTTGTACTTCTGGGAGTATTTAACTGTAAAGGCAAAGATAGCTTTAAGGGGATTTTGATCCAGATCCTCAAATCCCAGATGCGCTCTTTAGTTAAAATGATGTGCTTAAAGAACATTTCCATGATCAGTGGATTATGCCAGTTCTCTTTTTTTCCCTTCTGCCTTTTCATAATTACCCTTCTCCCCCTTGACAGAAGAAACCTATGGCAGGTTGTGTTTTTCAAAAATGATGCCAACAATATTTCAGGTCCCTCAGACTCTTCCAGAACCTTGCCTCTACCTCATCAAGATAGAGTTATGTCCCTGCCCTTTGAACTCAAGCAGACCTTTCTGACTGCCCAAGGAAGTACGGTGGAAGTTAATATGTTTTCATCACAGGTGAAGTGTGGTCTTAGAAATGAGTTATGTTGGCCCATGTGGAGATACTCAGAACTCACATGTGTTGTCAATTAGGGAGATAGAGTGATGACAGTTTTTGTTTATAGGCCTTGCCTTTTTTGTCTCCTGACTATTCAAAAAATCATTTTTCCTGTGGGTGAATCATGTGAAAGCAAAGAGAGCATGAACATAATGTGAAGGGAAAGTCACTTTATTTTTAGGAAACAATGAAAAAGTTGCTTGCCTCATTTATCTTAGAATATTTAAGATTGGTATACAGGCATGATGGGTTTTGGTGAATCTGCTGTCAAGCCAACTGTCTTTTCCCCATTTTCAATAATGATAAAGAACCTGATGAATATGTTTCAAACCTGTCTTAATAGCATAATTTGCATGATTTCAAGGAGGAGGAAGTTAAAATTTCCATGTTTCTTTCTGACATATTAACTTTACATCTTAAAAGATCATATTTCAGAGGTAAGTTCATGATTTTTATATTTTCTAGAGCATTTTTCAGACTCTTAGGAGAAACATTTTTATTATCCTTTGCCAGTTCATTATTAGATTCTATAAATCCATATTAATTTTTTACCTGGCCCAAGTTTCCTGCTTATTGTCTCTGAGCCATTTCTCTGTTTTATTTTTCATTCCTACTATGTGTTTAGTTTAAATTAACAGAAATATTGTGGATTTTACTGTAAATAAAACACATGATAGTCGTAAGTATACATTGTATAAACCCAGAACTTAGTAATGACCCAACATCTTTTCTTTTTTGCTCTTAATTTCCACAGTCTAATTTTTCATCTAACCTAAGAAACTATTATTTATAATTATATATAATCCATTATATACCACTTAGTAAAAACACTGCCAACTAAACTATAATATGCTGTCAATTATAAGATGCATCCCAATTTCAGAGATGTTAAAATGTACATCTTAGTTTGATAAAATACTATAAACAATACTTTTAAAAGCAGAACATGTATTTACGTATAGGTTTGGGTGTAAATGTCCACAAAACATAGTCGAGGACAGTGCATTTAACTTTGGAAAACCAGCTTTACTTAGGATTAATTCTTCCTTCTCAGGTATTTATATTCTGTAACTTTCCAAGGATATAAGAAAGAAAATGGCCTGAACAACAAGGTCTTCAGTGAGGGTGATTTTTCAATTCTTTGTTTTCAACAAAATTGAAGAAAACTTAATCAGATTGTTAATTAAAGATCATTAAAAATAATTTGATGATCAGTTTATTATTTTTGGCATATAACTTAAAAGGTGTACAAGAATTAAGTGACATCACTATAACAAAAGTCTATCCCTTTTTATTTGTATGCGTAAATGAGTTTTTTCAGCATTTATATCTATAGTTTAAAAATAGTAATAAAATTAATGTCTCATTCTAGCAATTAGCAGTTTTATGGTGTTTTTATTGTTTGAATAGTAATGATAATCCAGATAATAGATAACTTGAACACTTTGAAGTTTATAGCCATTGGAAATGTTTTTTTATTTCCAAAAATATTTTTTAATTTCAATAAATATATTTTTCATACATTTTTGAGAAACAGATGTATGACAAGCTATCAGTAAAGGACTTTCAAGCATTGCACTATTATCATGAGATAAAAATTACGTGGGAAAGTAAAATGGAAATATGAGTTGGGAATAAAATAGTGTACAATTTCCTACTGTGTTAAGGAGTGTTTTTAGATAGCAAATTACTGTGATAATTAGATTCAGTTGGATACTTTAATAATGTAATGGATTTAGCTTAAAACATCAATGTTACCGAAATGACTTCCTTAGCAATTTTTGAAACTTACGATAAAAGTGTATTTATGTTGACTTGAAAAGTATAAAAGGGTACATCACTTTTCAAAATTACTTTAGGGAATATATGACTAAAATTTTTAAAGCTCTCAAATCGTCAGAGGAGGGAGAAAGAGGAATATAGTAAACCATAAATCCAAGAGAAGTCAGGAAAAGAAATAAATGACAGCAGTAAGTCCAAATATTCCAGTAATAACAATGAATCTTAAAAAAGTAAAATCTTTTAAAAGGCAGATTTTCAGATTGGATTAGATAGATGGAATCAATCTATTTGTTGGTTTAGAAAAGATAACATCTAAAATAAAAAGCTATAAAAAGATTGAAATTCATAATCACAGTGGGGATTTTAGCACATCTCTACTAGACATGGATATAACAAGCAGATGTAGAATTTGTAGGGATATAAAGAACTGGCATATAAAATAGAAATTATATATTTATATACAATATGTACACATTTTTTCAAGTACACAAGTATATAATATTTTTTTTTTTTTGCGGTATGTGGGCCTCTCACTGTTGTGGCCTCTTACGTTGCGGGGCACAAGCTCCGGATGCGCAGGCTCAGCGGCCATGGCTCATGGGCCTAGCCACTCCGTGGCATGTGGGATCTTCCCGGACTGGGGCACAAACCTGTGTCCCCTGCATCGGCAGGCAGACTCTCAACCACTGCGCCACCAGGGAAGCCCATATAATAAATTTTTTATAAGTTTTCTAAATCACAAAGACTCTGCAGATTTCAAAGATTTGATTGATAGGCAGATCATGTTTTCTGACCAAAATGTTCAATAAATTTAAAAACAAAAAGTACCCTCAAAAAAAATCAATGAAACAAGGCAAAGCTATAGAGATTGTCAACAAAAAAGCCTATTCTATGGATTAACTAAAGTCGATAAAGATTGATGAAAAGGGAGTTCCCTGGTGGCCTAGTGGTTAGGATTCCAGGCTTTCCCTGCTGTGGCCCGGGCTCAATCCCTGTCAGGGAACTGAGATCCCTCAAGTCGCACTGTGGAGCCAAAAAAAAGAAAGAAAAAAAAACAGATTGATGAAAAAAAGCACAAAAGGAAAAATATAAACAATGTTAACCTTTGGTGTAACATCAGGAACTATGCTTAGAAAAAGAACTACAGTAAGAAAACAAAGTGATGGAATCACCTAGAAGGATAATGCAAGGATAATCATCACTTGCATCATCCTTCTGTTTTCTTTGCATTGCCCTAAATCCTGCTTCATCTTTAAAGAAGGGATAAAAGAAGTCTAGAGACACAATCTCTGTAAATGTTTTTTTCAGCTTTTATTTGAGCACAATTAAGAATTTGGCATTTTTCATTTTTAACCCATAATGGCAAAGAAAAGAAAATTATTAGGTAATTCATGATTATTAAACTAATCAGCACTCTGGTCTCTTATAAGCAAACTCTCAGAGTATAAATTTTCAGATGACAATATCCTAGAAAGATTTTTCTCAAATTCAAGAATCAATGAGTGAACAATATATTTCTAAGGACGAAAGAATTATGATATTCTTATTTACTCAGTTATCCAAAAGGAAAGACTTCATCACAGAACTTTGTGACAAGAACATCTTTTATGTTTGTTAATCAGAATTGTAAGTAGACAAATACTAAAGGCAGGTGTGTATTCAGAATTGATTAAAAGGAAATAGATGATGTAAAAGTGAAAAATCAGTTGGATTTACCGTTCTGATTGGTGTTTATAAATCTGAAAGTGAAAGTGTTTTGCAATTATGAAGCAGAAAGAAATGACCATCCTTTCCTCAACAAAAATATGACATCAAAGTTCTTAAATGTATTGCATTTTGAAGATGCAAGTGTAAAAAGAACAAGAAGTAATAATAAACTAAAGCCCATTAGAGATACATTTAAACTCTGGAGTCAAGGTTCATAAGATGAATATATTCTAAGTTTGTGACAGTAGATGAATACCTATTTATGTTCGAGATGCTACCCATCTTATGTATTAAATACTTTCAAAACCACGAAAATACTGAATAAAAATTTGGGTTTCCTATGTTTACATTCTTATTAAGATGTCTAACAAACTTCTTTCTATCTCTTTATTCTCTACATTTTGCTAAATAACTTTAAATGTTTTTAAAAATTAAAAGGGCCCATTGGACCCAGATGACAAATGATGACTAATTTTTTCTGGTATACTGATGATTAAATGAAGAAGTCATATTAGTACCAATAAAGGCTTTGAAAGTCACGCAAACACAGGATGACCAACTTTACACCATAGTATTTGAAAGCATAGATGAAATGTGTTATATTTTAGAAAAATATTGATACATTATCAGTATTGACTCAAAAAGGAATAGAAAGTCAGAATAAACCAATAACCATGAGAGAGACTGAGTTGATAATCATGAGTTCTCCCCACAGATGATCCAGACTTACTAAGCCTTCATGGAATACTTAATTCCTGTATTATAAAAACTTTTAGTTAAAAAGTATCCAAGACATCTTACACCTGTGGTATTAACTGATCTCAAACCAGGCCAAGTACAGTATAAATGGAAATTATAGATCATTTCACTTATGTACATAGTTGCTGAAAATCCTAAACAAGATATGACAATTCAGCAGTTGCTCACAAACCAAGAAAGAACTGATAGGGTTTATCTCAGGATTGCAGTGATGGCTCAGCATCTAGAAATTTATTTCTGTAATACATCTTATTGGTTAAAGGAAAAGATCTATACTAATAACTCGGTAGATGAAGAAAAAGCATTGCTTAAAATTAAATACACAGAAGTCTTCTAGAAGTGGGAAAGGAAGATATCTGAAGTGGGAAAGTTACAAAGGAAGAGATGAAACTGATCTTATGTACAGATAATATTACTGTCTGTACAACTCCAAGGGAGGCAAAATTTTTTGAAAATTCTGGATCCAAGAAAAATATACAATTACAGCATTCCTACACATCAGTCAAAAAAATGCAATAAAATGCCTCAGCCTCCAAATAGCAATCTGCAATAAATCTTGGTGGGAAGGGGGTTGGGGGAGACAACAGAGAAAATTACAAAGCATTTTTGAAGAACTTCTTAAAAAGCACAACTAAATAGGGAGATATTATTCATGGATGGAAAGATACAATATTGTACATATGTCCATTCTCCCTAAATTAATCTATAAATTCAGTCGAATCTCAAAATAAGTTTTGTGGACCTTGCAAAATGATTCCAATATTTATATGGAAAAGTGTCAAGATTAGTCATAAAAATGTTGAAGAAAAATGTAAGCAGGCTTGCTCTACCAGATAAAGAAACTTGTAAATCTAATGACTGATTGGTGTAAGAGTATACAGACTAAAGAAACAAAAATAGAGAACTCAGAAACAAATTCACATATATATAAAAACTTGATATTTGGTTAATATAGCACTACAAATGAGTGAGGAAAGGACAGATAATAAGTGGTAATAGGTCAGTTTTTTGTGATTATGAAAAAACTTATAAACCCCAATTAATGCAGTGAGACTTGTCTAAAATTGTACAGAATAGGATGTAATGAGAAAGCTTTCTAAGACTGTCAGAAGTACTTTGGGGAATGCAAATATGTTTAGAGGTTTTTTTTAAAGGTCAGAGAATATTTACATAGCAGTTACCATAAAATCTAGGTTAAATGTACTTAAGTGTGTGTTTACTCAGCAGGACAAAGACTATTCCTATAAGTATTGTAACCTGTCAACATGAGATTATAGAAAAGGAAACTAAAAAATATTTGTGCATAAAACTTATGTTTACTTAGAGTTGTTATAGTAGGTTGAATTTGTTCATGAACTTTGTATAATAACCTGCTGACCATGACCTCGTTTTTATACTTAACTGTATTAAAAGAATTATACACCATACACAAGTGGGATTTCAGGTGTGCAAGGCTGGGTCAACATTCAAAATTCAACTGCTGTAATCCATCACATCAACAGACTAAAGAAGAAAAATCATATGATCTTATCAATACATGCAGAAAAAGCACTTGACCAAATCCAGCACCCATTCATGATTAAAACTCTCAGCAAACTTGGAATAGAAGGGACCTTTCTTAACTTGATAAAAAACATCTACAAAAAACCTACAGCTAATATCATACTAAATAGTGAGAAACTAAATGCTTTTCCACCAATATCAGGAACAGGGCATGGATGTCCCCTCTTACCACTGCTTTTCAACATAATACTGCAATATGATGCAATATCATGCTAATGCAATAAGACCAAAAAAAGGAAGTAAAAGATACAGAATGAGAAGGAAGAAATAAAACATTATTTACAGATGACGTGATTGTCTGTGTAGAAAATCACAAAAAAAGAAAGAAAAAAAGAAAAAAAAAACCCTGGAAGCAGGATTAAGCAGTTATAGTTACAGCACGGTTTCAGTATACAAAGTTAATATACAAAAGGCAATCATTTTCTTATGTACTAGCAATGAACAATTTGAATTTGAAACTTAAAACCCAGTACCACTTACATTAGCAAAAGAAAAACAAACCAACCTTAGGTATAAATCTTAACAAAATATGTGTAAGATCTATATAAGGACAACTACAAAACTGGTGAAAGAAATGGTTTTTTAAGAAAATGGAGATATCCCATGTACATGGATAGGAAGACTCAATACTGTCAAGATATTCTTCCCTACTTGCTTTATAGATTCAACACAATTTCAATCAAAACTGCAGGAAGTTATTTTATGGATATTGACAAATTTATTCTAAAGTTTAATTGTAAAGGCAGAAGACCCAAAATAGGCAACACAACATTGAGAAGAACATAGTTGCATGACTGACACTACCAGATGTCAACTTACTATAAAGCTACAGTAACCAGGACCACGTGGTATTAGTGAAAGAACAGACAACTAGGTCAATGGAACAGAATACAGAGACCATAAATAGACCCACAAAAATGTAGTCAACTGATCTTTGACAAAGGATCAAGGCAATTCAATGAAGAAAGGATAGTCTTTTCAACAAATGGTGCTGGAACAACTGGAAATCCACATGCAAAAAATGTGAATCTGGACATAGACCTTACACCTTTCACAAAATAAACTTGAATCAGAGACCTAAATGTAAAACACAAACCTATAAAGAAGATACATAGAAAATTTAGGTAACCTTCAGTTTAGTGATGACTTTTTTAGATACATCACTAAAAGCATGATCCATAAAAGAGAAAATAAGTTGGACTTCATTAAAACTGAAAATTTCTGTTATGCAAAAGATGCTGTTAGGAAAATGAAAAGATAAGCCACAGGTGGCGAGAAAATATTTGCAAAACAATGAGATACCATTGTTACAATAGTTAAGTCCAAAGGCAAAAATCCAAAACACGGACAACACCAAATGATGGCAGGATATGGAGCAACATGAACTTTCATTGCTGGTGGGAATGCAAGATGGTGTAGCCAATTTGGAAGACAGTTTGGCAGTTTCTTAGAAAACTAAACATACTCTTTCTTACCAAACAACCTAGCAATCTCATTCCTTGTTATTTACCCAGATGAGTCGAAAATGTTTGTCCACACAAAAACCAGCGCACAAATGTTGATAACAGCTTTATTCATAATTGCAAAACTTGGAAGCAGCCAACAAGTCAAGTCCTTCAGTAGGTAAATGGATAAACAAACTGGTAGATCCATACAATGGAATGTTATTCAGCAATAAAAAAAAAGCTATCAAGTCACAAAAAGTCACACGGAAGGCCCTTAAAAGCTTAACACTAAGTGCAAGAAGCCAAACTGAAAAGGCTACATACTATATAATTCCAACATTTGACAGTCGGAAAACACAAAACTACGAAGACAGTAAAAAGATCAGATTGCCAGGAGTTGCGAGGGGTAGAGAAGTGGAGGGAGGGATGAACAGGTAGAACACAGGATTTTTAGGGCAGTGAAACTATTCTCTGATGGTACTGTAATGGTGGATACATGTCATTATACATTTGCCCAAACCCATAGAATGTACAACACACACAGAGTCTACTCTGTGATTTTAGTTAATCATGTGTCAATAATGGTTCATCAATTGTACCAAATGTACAACTAATGCAAGGTGTCTATAACAGAGGAAACTGGAAGTGGGAGGAGAATGAGAGGGTATGGGGGAGCTCTCTGTATTTCCTGCTCATTTTTCTGTAAACACGAACTGCTCAGAAAAATAAAGTCTACTGATTTTTAAAAATTTGTTTTGCTCCAGCTTCTCTGTGGAAAACAGAATAGAAGATTGACAGAGTAGATTCCCAAAGACCATTCAGTAAACTACTGAAATAGTCAGGGTCAGAGATGGTTGTGCATTACATTAACGTAATGACAGTAGAGCTGGAAATGGACGGTTCCAGGCATAAGAAGGTTGAAGGTATTAATCCTGTCGTTTGTCTCTGTGTGAGAGGAAGTATAATTCCTTCTTTGTTTTTCTCTCAGTCCTTATGTATCATCTGTGTTAAATATTTGTATATGCCAATGCCACAGATTGAACTGTCACTATAATAGAAAAAAAAATTGTTTTTTGAATGCCCTGACTCCCTTGCACTCACAGAGTTCTGAATATAAATTCAGGCTTTCCAATTAGAGGCACTTGCTTAAGATTTGGAGAACAAAAGTGAGTCGGAGGCTGTCTTCACTTGGCTTCTGGCTGTTACCAGTGGTTAGGAAGGTTGCAGTTTTCCTGAGATTCCAGAGATTCCAGTGTTCGTTTGCCAGCTTCCTAGGTGTCTCCAGCTTCTTGATCTAATTCTCTAGTTCCTCCGATGCAGCTTCATTTGTCTTCCTGTTGTCTGGATCCTGTTGCTGGTGGTGGGGTCTTCCAGTTTCAGCCCGGCCTTAGATGCAGTAGCCTCTCTAGTGGACTACTTTCTGTATTTTCAGAGAGCATTCCTCTCTCTATATATGAATACCCAAATCTTGATGGGTCACTAACTTTCTGATAGTTAAGAAATAAAAATAAAGAATAATTAAATAAATAATAAAGTAATGAAAGAAATGACATCAAACCCAATGCTTATGAGGCTAGATGATAATAGGAGTTCAAAGGAGACTGCCAGAGTTTTTTCTTTAGGTGAGCACATTATCTGGGATAAATGTATTTGGTTGGGTTTTATGACTCTAGCACTCAAATTTCATTTCCTTTTTTTTTTTTACTTTATAATTAGGGTAAGCTTTCATCATAAGAAAATATCAGCATGCCTTTCTTTGGTTTTGTTTTGATTTTATCAAATGACTCTTAAACATATCTGTAATTTGATGATGCAAAAGCAACATTGGAATAAATACTGCATATTACCTTTCCCTTTGGTCTTTAAAATTGTTATTAATCCTTTGAAAGTCAGAATCCCTAATGTTATTGAAGCATCTTCAACATTCAGCTACCAGAGAGGACTGAAGGGGCAAGAGGAAACACTTGTCTTGCCATCTTTTTCCTAGCTCTCATTACATGTGAAAGAAGCTGAGAAATTAGTCACTTTTTACATTTGTACTAACTTAATGCCCAATACAGAAGTGCAGTGTTGCCAGATTTTCCCATTTTTTAAACAACTGGCAGAAATCTGGACTTTTTTACACAGAGGTAAAGTTAGTAGTCCCCTCTGAACCACAAAGACTGAAAGTAGAAGGACGCATAGTTTCCTAATAGAAAGCAGAATATTATTGACAAAGGGGGAATGAATGCTAAGTAAGAAAAGACATTCCACCTCCCAGCAGCCCAAGTTCCATATATAGGCTTCCTTCTATACACATTTTTTTGTATTTTTTTGGTTTTGTTTTGTTTTTACTTTATATTTTGAATGTTAGATTTACAGATAAGTTTTGAAGATAGTACAGAGAGTTCCCATATAGCCTTCACACAACTTTGCCTGGTATTAACATCTTGGATAACCATAGTACATTTGTTAAAACTGAGAATACTAAACTAAAACTAAAATGCAGACTTTATTTAGATTTCATCAGTCTTTCCAACAGTGATCTCTTTTCTGTTCCAGAATCCAACCCAGGATTCCACATTGCATTTAGCATAGATACACTTCTTAAAAATAGTCACACCTCATAAAATGTAACTATCTAATGTATATGTATAACAAAACATCTCCTTATAAAGAAAACTCAGTCTCATTATTCATTCATATTGGAGTTCAGAACTCTGGATGATTTGTATTTCTCTTTTCCATTCTAGATATAGCACAACTCATGGCAAACTATGGCTAAATTATACACTCAATCAGTTCCACCATATTAATATGCAGTGGTAGAAAGAAAACAGGGTAATTGCAGTTGAAAGGAGGAGGAGAAGGACGGGAGGGGGACGGAGGGAAGAGAGAAAAATGAAGGAAGGAAGAGAAGAAAAAAGGAAGGAGGGAAGGAAGAGAGAAAAGAAAGAAGGCAAAGAAAAGAAAAAAGAAACTACCATTAGTATGGGAGACAAGTGAAAACATACAGTGGTCACCATATACATGTAACATATCCTAATTGAGAAGAATAGCAAAGGCTCCCTGTCTTGGCAGTGGAGTGAGGTTTTTGATCAGCTGTGGTTCTCCTCTCTGAATCCCCTCTGTCCTTGTTATATGCCCATATCTTAGATGCTCACTGAGGAGTCTTTTTCCTTCAAGTGACTGCCTCTCTTTAGCAGCCTACTTCTTGTTCTTATGAAGTGTTCTGCCTTTCTAGAACTGATTGACTTAACTTTGTTCCATTTTATTCTCTTACTTGATATACTCTTACAATTCTGCTTCCAGTGAAGGGTTTCCCTTCTAAGTGCATTCCTTTATCTTGCATATAAAGGGATATATTTATTACATATCTGTACTTGTTCATTAAATATTGAGCTTTTTCTAGGTGCTAGGAGTAGAGAAGAACAGAACAACAAAACTCTGGCCCCCTTAGAACTTATATGGAAGAAAATTGTTAATGCCATAGAGAAAGTTGAGCTGGAAGGAACTTCTTTGTTTGGCAAGAAGAGATTTTTCTAGGAATATGGATAGTTTGTCCATAGTGACAGGAAAGAAGTTAATGATATGAAGACAGTTAGTGAAAGGTGGGGGTGATACAGTAGGGACTTTGGCATTTCTCTCATTTATTTCTATATCTGTGAAAATAGGGAACAAAGTCACCAACTGAACGTGAGAATGGGGGAGTATTATGGGCTGAATTGTGTCCCCTCAAAATTTACATATTTAAATCCTAACCCTCGGTACCTCAGAATGTAACTATATTTGGAGATAAGGTCGTTTAAAAGGTTATTAAGTTAAAATGAGGCCCTTGATGTGGGCCCTAATCCAATGACTGATTTCCTTATAAGAAGAGGAAATTTGGATACACAGACATGAGACATGCACTCACACGGAGGAAAGACTATGTGAGGACACAGCAAGAATGCTGCCTTGGCAGCTCTAGCAAACTAATACAGGAAGGAAATACTGGAGATTTGAGTAGAGAAGAAAAAAGTATTAAATGATCATGTGGGAAAACGAGAGAATGAAAAGTATGAGGTAATTATGCTTTATCAAAGATGCCATTGATTGTAAGACACACTATTTTTTAGGTAACACTAAAAAGGGGAAAACTCTACCAATTAAAGTATGACATACCATAGTGGCATATATAAGACACATCCTCATTTCAGAGATATTAAGTGTGAACATCTATGCTTTAGAACTGATGAACCATGGTAGTATAACTGTTGGGTAGCCTTAAGGGCCCACGTGAGATTAGTGATCATGAAGTAAAGTGAAACTAGTGGGCATGGTTGAGTGTTTTTCCAGCAATGTTCAGCTGCACGGATGCAGACAGAGTGGATTTAAACATTGGGGATGTTGGGTCTGAACAGTTTTGGAATTTTCACACGAATACAGGAAAGCAAGAGCGTGACAAGGCAGTTGCAGATGTGTATAAGGGAGTGAGAAAGGTGGTTGGAGTCCGAGTATTAGAGTGGGCTGCAAACTTGGGTGGGGGGAGGGCATTCCAGCGTAGGGTAAGTAGTGTGCTTGAATTGAGATTTGCAGGGGTCATGGAACTTGTGGCCATAAAGTCGAGGGTATGACAGGGACATGAGTAGCTGAGATGAGGTGCAGGATAAGACCATTGGAGGAGCAGCAGAGAAACAGAGAAGCCAAGATTTTAAGGATCATCCACACAGATGCTGAAATCAAGATAGAAACAGGACACAGTGATAGTGACCCAGGAATTAAAATCTTCAAAGAATGGCGGGGAGGGTGAAAGGGGAAGGACAAGTCAGAGGTCAGTAAATAACTGCAGCAGGGAGGCATGAGTGAAGCAGTCTGATGACACAAGGGGCAAATCTCTATAGTTTTAAGGCATCAACAAGAAGAGTCTGAAAGTGAAAATGAGCATCAAAAAGGACACTTAACTAGATTCCAGGCCCAGTGGTCCAAGGAAGAAAAACAGCCATCACTTGAGAAGGCCGCAGGGCAGTCAGTCCCCTCAGGGAAGAGCTAGATTTCAGTCAAAGCAAGAAGGCCGAGGGAACACCACTATTCCCTAACACACTGAGGATGGAATTCTAAGGTCAAAGTTGTTTCCCTTAGACTTTGCAGAAACTTATAGCATCCAGTGTTAATGGTGAGGGGGTGTGGTGCCAGTATGGTTCTCTGTCTTTTGCAGACAATCTGTTTTTATTTTCTCAGTATACAATAAATAAATGTAAAGTTCCAATAAAATTTTAAATTCTGAGATATTATTTTGACGTATATCAAGTGTGACTCTCATCATATACCTTGCTTTGCATTCCATGGACCTCTTCAATACAAGATTCATGTCTTTTTCAACTCTGGAAAGTTTTCTTCTAGTATTTCTTTGTTTATCTCCATTCTACCTGTTCTCTCTTTTTGCAACTCCTATCAGATGAATATTGGGATATCTAGATCTAGCCTCCATTTCTCAATTTTCCCTTTAAACTTTTAATTTTTTAGTAGTGAATTTTAGGGGGGATCATTCCCAGAATCACTCAGCTTGATATTCAGGCTCACTAATTTGATCTTCAGCTGTGGATATTCTATTTTACAGCCCATCCACTTTTTTGTTTGTTTACAATCATGTTTTTAACATCCAAGAACACTGATCCTTACTTTGTCAGCCTTTTTTTTTAGATGAATGCCTAATAATAATTACAAGTGACTCTCCAACATTCCTTCGACCCTGGTCTAAGTCAGTCATGGTAATCCCATTCCTCTTTTTGGTGACTGATTTGGCAACCTTTTTAGAGGAGACAGTCTATAGCAACTCTTATATAACTTCTGAAGTTATTCATTCAAGAAATAGGTGTATGTCTTTGAAATATTTAAAGCTGAGTAGAAAAGTCTGTATACACATTACAAATCAACAGAAAGCCTCAAAATACAAATTTCTAAAAAAGAGAAAAAGAAAACCAGTTTTAGCAAAAGATTAAAAACAAAGCCAGCAAGGTAGCATTAAAAAAAAAGGGGGGGTGAGGTGGGCAAGCAGACAGAGTGTGAAATAAACTCACAGAAAGACCAATTGTAGTAATATTAAAACTGGACCTAGTAGAATTTAAAGTTTGAAAAGCTTGAATAAATGGAACAGAGATTAAGTAGTTATGAACCTGTATGTGGTGAATATAGCACTGAATATATAAAGCAAAAAGAATTAGACATATAAGGAAAAATACATAATAGCAGTATAAGAGTTTATTTTACATTTCTCCTTGAGAAATAAGTAAAGATATAGAGAATCTTACCAGTGTTTAATAATATTGATTTAATGCTTATGTGACAAATTGTATCAAATGACATACTTATCCTAAAGAAATATTTACAAATTTTATTTGCTTGGCAGGCTAAAAAGAAATCCTTAATAAATTCCCCAAAGCAGACTACATACACTGACTATATGTAATAGAAAATCTGTTATTAACAAAAAAATAAAAAATAAAATATATCCAACGACCTGGAAATTGAAACACACTATTCTAAATAATCCTTGGATCAAACAAGCAATCAAATTTGCAGCCACTAAATATTCTGAAAACACAACATTCTTAACCTACTGGATGGAAGCAAAGAAATAATCAGAGAATTCATAGCATTAAAATAGTTTCTTTTAGAATTGGAAGGAAGAAAAACAAATGGACCAATTATTCAACTCAAGAGGTAGGGATAAATAAGGGAAGTAGAAGAAAAGAATCAAAATCCAATTCTTAAAATAAATGAGAAGTAAATGATAGATTTTTATTCCCTGGTGGTGAGAGGACAGAGGTAGAATGGGGCAAATCCTAACTAGTCTAATCAGGGAAAAGAGAAAAAACACACAAAGGATATGTAACAATAGATGAAAATGTTTTTAAAACACTGAGATTATTAAGTACAACTGTATGCTAAAAACATTTTAAATATAAGATGGACTATATGATGAATTTCAGAAAAAATAAAATTACCAACATTTACTCAAGAAAGAGAACCCTGAAAAGATCAAGGACACATGAGGAAATGGAGAAACAGTGAAAGAATCACCTTCAAGAAAAAAGTCAGGTGTATTTGGATATAAATAAAACAGCATCAACTTCAAAAAAAAAATCATTCTCAGGACACACAAGCCATTCTAAATCAAATAAAACGCAAGTTTTCCAGTTTCTTCTGTAACACTATCAAAACCTGTTAATTAAAACCAGACTTACCTCTCATAAATAAACATAACTACAAAATACTAAATACAGGGTTAGTCAATAGAATACAGCAGTATTTCTAATGAATGGCTCAGTATTAGATTCTACTAATATAACTGGTGCCTATCATCAATAGATCAAAGGAGAAAATGCTTTACAATGAAAAAGCATTTAAAAAAATTTAACATCTAATCCTGATAAATAGGCTTCATGAATATTCTTAACATAATAAACTATTCTATTTCTAATCTATAGCTTAAATTATACATGAGTGAAATACTAAAAAATTAAGACGTTCGTAAAATCAGAAACAAGAATGCCCATTATCATATTCAATCAACTGAAAACTATTAGAAATAATAGAAGTAATGTGGCCAGTTTTTTAAAAATGACAGCTTTCCTATATAAGCAGACTAGTTTAAAATATTATATTATTTATAACAATATGAAGAGCCCATTTCTAGAAGCAACAACAACAAATTTTTGGAAACTCTTAAAAAAACCAACATACCAGAACTACAGTAAGGAAACTTTCAGAACTTTTAATGAGGAACATGCAAAAAACCACCAACCCAAACAAAAACAACAAAAAAACCCCACACTAATTTAAACAATATGTTTCTAGTTAAAATCCTAAAAGGATACTTGGTGAAAGTGATCAAAGTGATTCAGGAAGTCCCAAGGAAAAACAGGCAGAAATAGACAAGCTTTGAAACAATGGACAATTAAATTACGTGCCATCTTAAAACAAATACTGCAGCCTGATATGTGCTACACGTAGTTTATGAAAATATAATACAAATGTACTTCTAACCAGAAGAGAAAGATCAGGGTGGAACATAACTGAAAAGCCCAGAAACAGACCCAAATAAGACAGATGACATTTTAAAACTATGGATAGGATGAACTATTTAACAAATACTGTTGGCATAGTTAGTATAGCCATTCAGAAAAAGTATAAAGTTGGATCCTTACCTCACAACATTTAGCAAAATAAATTCTAGAACAGTTTAGAATTAAGTGTAAAAGCAGAAAGCCAGAGAAGTAAAACAAAATTGTGTAAAAAGTAAAATAACCTTGGGCTACGGAAAACTTTTCTAAGGAGAAACCAGAAGGAAAAGATGAATAGATTCGACTACATGTAACTATTAAATTTTCCTTTATCAAAACACACCACACAGTATTTTTAAGATTATAGTTCACAAAGGGCTACCTACCTTCTATAAAAAGCTCTTCAAAGCAACAGAGAGGAAATACCTAATAACTAAACATATGAATAGTTAATACACAAAAGACACCCAGCTAGCATGTATATAAATTTCACTAGTAATCAGAGAAATATAAAACAAGATGACTTCTCACCTGTCAAAATGGCAAAGATTTAAAATGCTTAAATACCCAGCATAACTAAATGAAAAGGGAAAGTAATAGGAATGTAAAACTTGCAAACCTTTCCTGAGGGCAATATGGATATAGCAAAAGTTTAGATGGGCATTCTTTAGGTCAGCAACTCCAAGGAAATTATGTACATTTGTGTGTTTGTACTTACGCAGATTTTCCTCACATTATAACAGAAAAGTTAGAAATATTTTGTGTCCAGCAACGAGGAATTGTTAAGTTTTGGTTCTTCTATAAAGGAGTAATTTACAATCACTAAAAGAGGATGGAATTTAATTACTGACATAGAAGGATGTTCACAAAATATTATTAAATGAAAAACTCTAATTACAAAGCTATGGGCAGTATAATCCCACTGTTGTAAGAAAAGACATCCAACACATGCAAAATATTAATGGTGGTTATCTCTGGATGTGTTCCTACATTTTTGAATATGTACAAAAAGTAAAAAAGAAGGGTTCCAGGTTTAAAGCATTGTCTATAAAGCATGACACAGCGGTTGTAACAAGTTGCTCATCCTCATCAGATAAGATTATTTCTAAGAGTCTGTTCTGTATATGAGCAAGAAGAAAACAAGGATAAAAATAGCCTGGATTTTTAGGGCAGTTTATTTACAGACTATCAAATACAGTCTTTTTTCTTTTGTTAAACAAATGGCTTATATTAAACACATTAGATTTAGGAGTTATGAGACTTTACTAAAAATTCTTGCAAAAAAGCACACCTTTACAACAAATTAACTTAATTGTGAAAAAAATTAAAGTGTGATTCACTACAGAGCCTCATTTTCAATGTGGCATTTTCAGTAAGAAAATTTTTTTTAATGGGACATTTGATATGGTGAAAGGAATAAGACCCACAAAGTGTTAGTCTACACAATTCAAAGAGCAAGTTCTTTTCCCATATGATCAAAATTTTGTTTTCCCCACCTTCAACTGGATCCCTTGATAGCTTTTATCTTAATAGCTTTTATTTTTAATTAAACTAGAAACAGTTTAAGAAATTATCTGGAGAGGCCTTTGGTAAATGACAAACCATTGCTCCCCTTATAAAACCGCTTAAAACTATAAGAACTTGAAAGAATTTAAAAGCAGTGTTTGTTTGCAGGCCTGCTGATACGGACCTTCCTCCTACAGACAGAAAAAATGTTTAAGTGAAAGATTCAGTCTTATTATCTAATTGTTAGATATTTAGGTAACCATTGTTTTAAAAAAGAAAATGAGTCACCTCCTTTTTAAAGACTATCCATATATGAAACAAACAGCCTCTACAGGCTCCTAATTAAGTTTTCTAAAATTTTATTTCCCTGTTTTTTTCTGAAGCCTTTTTTTTTTTTTTTTTGCGGTACGCGGGCCTCTCACTGTTGTGGCCTTTCCCGTTGCGGAGCACAGGCTCTGGACGCGCAGGCTCAGCGGCCATGGCTCACGGGCCCAGCCGCTCCGCGGCATGTGGGATCTTCCCAGACCGGGGCACGAACCCTTGTCCCCTGCATCAGCAGGCGGACTCTCAACCACTGCGCCACCAGGGAAGCCCTAAAGCACTATCTTAACTCACATTCCACAAACTATTTTAATCAATAAACCCTTAAAATGAGTCTTAAAATTTCATGGGTGACAGCAACTCTCCAACAAATAATGGATTGAAGACTTGGGAAACATGAGTTGCATGCAGAAAAAGCTGCTGTATCAAGAAATACATAAGGGAATTTCACATGGGAGATAATAAATATATTCTTCTTTTGGTAGGTCCAATCTTTTTCTATTTTCATCTTCTCATTTGCAACCTGACTTACCTGTTTCTTTCAAAAAAAACTTAAGTAACATTTTATGTTCCTTAAATTTCACCCAAGAATACTCAGTGATTACTGCAGTTATTATAACATACAGAATTAGTGATTTCCCAACCCTGTTCTTTTCATTAATCCAAATTTACTTAAGTATTAAATGATATGAAAGGATGCATTAAGAGTTTTACTACCATATTTCATCAATTTTAAGAAACATTCTTTCATATAATAACATCTCTGAACTTGGGAAGTATATTACAATTGATGTATCTTAGCCTTGAGTTGTGGTTTAACTGGCAACACTTTTCCTAACTAGTGCATAAAATACTGTTGTCTCACAATCAGTGCTGTCTTAGGGTAATATTAGGAGCTATAGTTCAAATCTTCAATTTCAAGCAACAATTTCCTTGTCCTCCCAGCCACTCTCCCAACATAAATACATAACTTAAATGTTAGGAAAAACTATCCAAACACAGTTCAAT
The DNA here is from genome assembly GCF_011762595.2 of Tursiops truncatus. Taxonomy (NCBI): domain Eukaryota; kingdom Metazoa; phylum Chordata; class Mammalia; order Artiodactyla; family Delphinidae; genus Tursiops; species Tursiops truncatus. Next base: position 13,075,807 of record NC_047042.1, read on the forward strand.
TTTATATAAAATATTTAATTTTTAAAACACAGGCTATTCATGTCACATAAATATCTTCAATTTTAGGTTAGCTGCTACGGTCAGCAGAATTATCAAGTGTGACTATTAAGAATAACTTAGATACTGTCACTTATAGGAAAGTCTAAAGCTCTAAGACTCACCATATTAAAATTCCAGATACTTGAATACTGTAGCTATTTTGCTAAATTTCAAAATATTTCTTCACTTCCTGCAATGTAGTTTTATTATAAGTTGTTAGTATTCAATATTCAAATAAAAGAAAAATAATTTTTCTTCCATTCATTTCTTTCTCCCCAACAACAAAAAAAATTCCATCAAAAGACATCAACTCATTTTATAGCAGTAAAATGGTGAATTATTAACTTGAAACTATTCTGTTACCAAACTATAATGCTTCCCATGTACTGTTTTGAAATGAAGGTTCACAAGTCAGATAGTGGGCACAGGATTAAAAGACTGACCTTAGAACTGGAGCCATTTCCATTTGATAACAGTTGTTCCAATTTAAGATTCCAATCAAAAAATAAGTTACCGGGAGAACAGTTAAAACAAACGGTGAGTTGGCACAGCTCTCCTTTCCAGAGTCTGTTTTGCCATTTCATGCTAATGGCAACACTGGTTATTTACCTTTGGTTCCTTTCTAGGATTATTATAATGGTATGTGTGTTTGAGTGCACACACCAAGTTAGTTAAACTTGACACCATTACAGTTGAAATAAGGGTTATCCATCACTCTAAAATGAACTAAAATAAAGTTACTCTAGGTGTGGCAGAAGAAGTTGTAGTAAACCTCGTAGGAAGTGAGAGGAGAGAGAATAAGAGGGTTTTTTTGCACTACTTTTTCTTTTTACTTCAGTAAATTCAACCTAAGCAATGTTTCTAGTTAACGAGTAAAATGAAGAGTTAACTTTGTCTTAAAATGGCAACTGTATAACTTAAAATAAGGTGTTCGCCATCCCTCCCCCCATGAACTTTAACAGAATTATGCCAATTCTGTTATTAAGCCTTGTTTCTATGCTACTGCCCTCCAATTATGCATGGCAAAAGGAAACAGGGACAATGTGGCAGCCTGAAAGAAAGTGGTACTCTGAAATTCTCATTTAGCTATTATTTTCAACCATTTAAATGACACAACTTTTCAGAACTTGTTCTCAGAAGTAACAAAAGGTGCTGTTGGGAGTTGGACTCCCTTTCTTTGCTCTCACTCCCCTATCAAGAGAAGGTGGTAGTGGAAGGTAACACAACCCAAAGAAAAGGAGAAAGTGTGATAGGCAGAGGGAATGAACCTAAGAGGAGCCCAGCAGGCAGCCCCTAGACACTTGAGAGCTCCCTGCCTCTTCAATACAATGCATTGATTCCCTTTAGAAGACAAATGGGTGTAAAGGTTAACTACTTTCTCAGACCTTAGGCTTACCTGTTAAGGCACTTACTTACCCTCCCCACCCCACCCATATTTTTCATATAAAACCCGCTATTTCATTTGAATGCATTTTGCTAGGCTATGATAATCTGCAAAATAAAACAAAAATAACGTTGACCATTTTTTTTTATAAAACTGTTGCATCAAGAGAAAGGTTGTGTTTTATTTTCTGAAATGAGCACAAATTACACCTTTCACAATAACACTGAAAGCAGGTGCAAAGACTGACAGTGACCTTTGACTAAAGGTAGCTTTGTAAAAAGAAAAATACCAAATAAATCAGTGCCCTTTCTGATTGTTGTAAAACTGGAGGCGGGGAGGGGTTGGTTGTTTGTTACATAAAAGTTGGTCCAAACTTACAAAAAAGCACAAATGTGCATAGTTCAGAAGATCTGCAAGAGGGCCATAAAAGACTTTTATGTCCCTAAGATTAGCATCCACTTAAAACTGCAAGAATACAAAATAAAATTGTTAACTAGAATTTGTGAAGATGTACAATCAACAGATCTAGTTTTTTAGAACAGCATGAATTTAAGCAAAGGTTTTTTTTGTCTTTTTTTTTTAAACTATTGTATGCAAGACCCTTTTCCACATAAAAATAAAGCTGTTGTTGAATTAATATTATTCAAGTCTCTTGGATCGCTGCCTTAAACTGCAGCTAGAAAAGTCTTTCCAGATAAAAATGATGTGCCTGAGGAAAAACAGATACTCAGTATGGTAACCCTCTGCCTCGACCTCTGCCAGCTGATGTGCTAATGTGTCCCCTGTATCCTTGTGAATACCCAGGTCCTTGGGCAGGAGAAGTCCAGGTCTGTCCATGCATGAGGCCAGGGCCACCTGGGTTTTCCTGTAAGTTACCACCATAGTTATAGTTGTGCATCTTTGCTGGCAAAGGATGAGTACTCTCTGGCCCTGTGGAAGGGTCACTGCTGTTTGCCAGGACTGCAATGGGGCCATGGCTATATTCAAATCTATGGTCCTTGTCTCCACTAAACAACATGGGACCTGTATTGAGGTAAATGTCTCCATATCCAGCTACTGAACTGGGAAATGACTCGGAAAAGGCAGAAGGCTGAGGTGGACCACCAGAATGAGATGAAGTAGTACTGTAGTTATCCAAGGACTGAATATCTGAGTTTCCAATGAAGCTACGTCGTTCCAATGGTGGAGCAGAGGCGCCTCCTAGACCATCACTGCTCACATAAGGAGCAGAAGAGAAAGAAGAGGATCCAAAATTGTCCTTGTAGTCTGAAGGGGGCATATAAGTGTCTCCTGCTTGGTAGTCAATACCACTTTCTCTTTTGGGATCATCCTGGGGCTGATGCTGAGCAAGCAGCTGTAACAGGGCTGCTTTCACTCCAGCATGAGGGTCAGTTAACGAAGAACTAGTGGTGGGTACATGCTGGTTTTCTGTCCGATAATCTAGATCTTCTTCAGTGACTGGCGGTGGTTCAGGTGGCTCAGGAGGTCGCTGATCAGGAGGCAGAATACGAGGCCGATCTGGTTCTGGCGTGAGCTCCAATATCCTCATGTCTTGGTGCTGGATGAGGTCATCTTGCCCTAAGTGAAACAAGGCAAAAAAAGAGAGTCGAAAGTTACCATAGAAAACAAAAATTTCAAAATAGTTAATGTTTTCTAAAGAGCATTAGAAGTTATATCTCTGGCAAAACACACACACACACACACACACACAAAACAAACAAACAAACAAACGCAACCAACCAAACAAAAACAACCCAAAAGTCAAATGAAAAAGAAAAAGGTATATGTAACTATTAAAATATCGCCTGCTACCATTTGAGTCTATGGTGACAGAAAAATTTTGTTGTATTTGGCATCTCACATGTACCTATTTACTGCCTGAAGAACAAAAGCTACTGTATACATAAAGTTTCTGCCTTGATCAATCATCCTGCTGCAACTGGAGTGAAAGATTATTTCTTAACCATAGGTTCACATGAGAAACGTTGACAGCATTCATGAGTTCTATCACCCACAGATAATTCGTTAAAGAATCAACTCCTAGGAGTACACGGACTAAGAAACCAACCTATAACCAGTGACCTGAGAATTTTCAGGACCTCTCCTAGCAAAGCTACTAAACACTACGCGTTATAGCTAATCATCAACAGCAAGAAAACAGTGTGAATGCAGCCGTTTAGTGGTCTGCTACTGTACACTCACCCGACACCGGAGTGCTAGGTTCTGGAGGTGGCCTGAGTTGTAATGACGCTTCATGTCCCGATCCATTTTCCCTCTCTTCCAGTAGCACATCTTTCTGCTTTGACTGCTGAGCCTTTATTAACTGAGTCAACAGAACTGCAAATGCGCTCTGCACAGCCGCCTGGGCAGCATCAGTCTCCACTTTAGGCTGGACGTTCTGAGAAGAAGGCTGAATTCCTCCCAGCGGTTTCGAAGACTCCTGTTGTGGTGTTGATGGATCTGTCTGTTTTTCACCTGTTGCCAAAATTCCAGCAGGAAGGTTTATTTTATTTAGCTGCTGCTGAGTCTCAGAGTTTACCTTAATGTTCAACACTTGGACAAAATCAGTCACACTAACACTTGTTTTAGTTTGTAGTAGGTTTAGTAGGATTGCCAATTCACTGTGGTTTAACTGCTGTCCAGGGCCTGTTTTTACTAAAGACAAAACGTGTATTAATTAGAATTGCCATGATTCACAGCTCTCCCCACCCCACAGAATGGCTCTGTATTACCCTATTAAAATGTACATTCGTGGGACAGTGTTTGAGAAATACTGTGAAAAGGGAATCTCTTTCTAGTTCAATTTCATGTACATTTAAGATGTAACGGCACATAAAACAAAAAAGAAAAAGAACTGCAGTCCCTTTTGAATAAATTATCTTTAAGGGTAAATACTTCGAAAGGAAAACCAAGACCACCATTAGAATCCCATACTATAGACATGACCAGGAAATAGCACCTGAGAATGGGCACTGGATGATGATCATGATGATGATGACGACGATGACGACTATAATTTTAGGTTCCTTTCTGAGCATTTTATATCCTTTATTCCTCACAACAACCTTATACGGCATGCTTTATTATTGGCCCCATTTTTTTTTTCACTGAAGAAGAAACTGACATCGAGAGTGACTAAATAACTTGCTCAAGTCACAAACTCTGTAAGTGGCAGAGGTGAGATTTGAACCCAGGTATTCTGATTCCAGAGTCTGAACTCTTTTTTTTTTTTTAAATAAATTTATTTATTTTATTTATTTATTTTTGGTTGTTTGGGGTCTTCACTGCTGCGTGTGGGCTTTCTCTAGTTGCGGTGCGCGGGCTTCTCATTGAGGTGGCTTCTCCTGTTGTGGAGCACGGGCTCTAGGTGTGCAGACTACAGTAGCTGTGGCTCGCGGGCTCTAGAGCGCAGGCTCAGTAGTTGTGGCACACGGGCTTAGTTGCTCTGTGGCACGTGGGATCTTCCCGGACCAGGGCTCGAACCCGTGTCCCCTGCATTGGCAGGCGGATTCTTAACCAATGCGCCACCAGGGAAGTCCCCAGAGTCTGAACTCTTAACCACTCCCTGTACTGCTTATATAAAATAACACGTATTTTCTAAAAACCTAACCTTATCTTCCCAGTAAATTCAAACTGGGATTTTGTAGACTGTCTGATATAATGTCTTTTATTCAAACTTCTTTTTTTTAAAGTTAAGCACTCTTGGTAAATTAGGAACTCCTACAGAAGCATGCTTATCATGTACATATAAGGTGGCATTAATTCATGACCACGAAAACAGTTGTTTTTCTTTTTCTAATTTTCAGTTTAGACTTGTGATGGTTTACGTAGGTTCTCGTGCAAGTTTATCTGAGTCATACGTAACAACAAGGCTCAAATGTACATAGTACTATATATGCTAAGTGATAATACAGATACTGATAAGCAATTTCCATAACCACAGATGACAGACTAATAGTACTCCAAGATGAAAAAGTGATGATTAATGCTTTTTTAAATATATTCTCTCTTTATATATTTTGATATACTTTTTATTACTTCTTAGTATTTTTAGAATAATTCAAAACAAACTCTTGCAAGTTCTCCTTGTGATCCGCAGGTATTAATAAGGAACCATGCTTGTTTGCTACACCCCAAGTGCCAGTTTTCCTCATTTTCCCTTTCATGTCTCTATTAACAGAGGTAGTCTCCATGTGAGCTCAGAGAAGTACACTTTAACTTTGGTGTCTCATCTACACAGAAGGGGCATTTTTATTTCATGGCACTTATTGATGTAGAAAATGGAGCAAAGAGGATTCATTCCTATTTCAAAAAACTAGAAGCCTCACTTCTTAATATTGACAGTTTGAAAAGAGAAGGGAAGGAGGGAGGGAGGGATAAAATGAAATTCTAAAATTAACAGAGTTGTAAATATGCAAAGCTAAGAAACAATAACAAAATGAGCCCAGAATTTTTTTATCAGCTAAAATAGAGTGAAATAACTACCCTCTATTCCACTAGGCTTCCTAGTGGAATAAGGACATCAGTTCCGTGAAGAGAAGCAGAAATAAACACCTGGTAGTCTTATTAAGGAATATGACAACTGTTGCCTGGGACAAGTGACCACCATCCAAATTTCCTGTTACAACCATCTCAAATCCTTTTTCAGTAGTGGATGGTATATAAAACAGGTGATATAAACACAAACCAAGAAAACTTCTTGTTGCTTCTGTCTTTCTCCAAATTTTACATAGTTTTACCATGAAGAGAAATAATACTGAACTTGATATAGATAGCCCTCACTTTGTACAACAAATAAACATTTTTTTCTCCTAAGCTACATATACATAAAATATTTTCATGTACAAAGGGAATTCACTATTTCAAGAAACTCTGAAGAATACTTCTGAACAACAAATAACAATTAATTTTGGTTTTTAAAGTAACATGTATTAGCATTTTAATGTAGTCTGACCAAGGTCAACTCTAAGCTTGTAGACTACATGGGAAAGCATTAAGGTAATCTTTCTCAAGCTTTCTCAGCTAATCTACTCTATATTTATATTTAACCACCAAAAGTTCAATCTGATCCACAGATCTGTTTTAACCAACTAACTGAGCAGTCAATACTTACTCATCTCTTAGTAAGTGCTGGGCTATTTTTCATGTTTAATAAAACACCACCTCCACACATACATGTATTTCTTTCTTATCATCTCTGTCTTCATAAAAATATTAAAGCTGAATGCTTTCTGGATTCATGAGGCAAAATGAAGGAGTGGATTCCATTTTTTTTAAAGTCGTTAACTAAATGAGAGAATGAATTTAACTGTACTTCTGACAACATTGAAGAGGTTGGTTCCTCGTGAAGAAGCTTACTCTTACAACAGATTGAGTCAGACGAAGAAATTTAACTTTCCCCAAAATACCCTTCTTTATCATACTTCAAGTCACTTCTGGCACAATTTCAGATTCCAGTCTGAGATTCTATAATATATTGGGAAATACATTAAAAGTAACCTGAGAACATTACAAACAGTATGAAAGAGCTTCTACTCTGATTCCGGGCTGTTTTCCTTTATCTTTCTTCTTACTCCTGAAAAGCATCCACAGACATTGAATGCTGTGCCTCACAGAATAGTGTCAGTAAAAGACCTACTGACTCTTGCACTAGGGGAAAAAAGAAGGCAGAGAAAGCTGACCCACCACTAATCATATGTAATTTGATGCCTTCTTTATAAATTAATCTCACCTTGAGATTGCTTAATATTGTGGTGCCGGTAGCAGTGAAACATCTGTACTGGCACAATCGAATAACAAGGAAATGTTGAATTCAGTGTTCAACTTTTAGCCACAAGTGCTTTAACACTACAGCAATATAATTAACGCCAGCCACAAAACAATGTGAAGAAGATCAACCCATGGAAGCATTACTGACCAGGTGCTACATTCGAGTTGCCCTGAGATTTCAGTTGTGAAGACGGCAGCACACCCTGAGGCGTGTTAGTTCTGCTGTCATCCATGCCCAGAGACAAGTCTTTTCTGGGGGCTTTAATTGTGGAAACGTCATCAGTCATGCCCATCTGCTTCTGTCTTCTTCGCTTTTTACTCCATAACTCATGACAATCTTGCCATAAAGGAAGGCTGGAAAAAAAAGTATTAAACTGTTTATCCATGGCATTTCTTAACAACAACAACAACAAAATGATAATATATTTACTACATAGCCCCAAAGCTGCCACCCCCGCTCCCCCACAAGTTAATCTTGAAGATTTCACACAAAGGCTTTGTAAACTCCTCCAACACAAATCACCCTTAATGCCCCCCTCCTTCAGGGCTTCACCTATACAGACAAACTATTTTTCTGTGGCTTCTGGATAATCAATGAATAATAACTTATTAAAACTATGAATGAAGAATATACGTTCACAAAAATAGGTTACTATTAGCCTTGGTGCAATCTTTTAAAGCCAATTTTTATCATAGTACAACATACATTGAATAGGACATGGGAAAAAAAAGTGAAAATATGCCACTTGCAGAAACTAGACACGGAATTAAAAAGTAGCAAAGGCTAGGACATAAATTTGCGAAAAACCTTCTAGTACAAGCTTTTTACTTTTTGAGACCCTCTTATTTGCTTCTATAGTCAAATGCTCTAAAATTAAACTGATTGCTACAGAGGAGTTTCAAAAATAGATTGTAATCCAGGTTCATCAATCATCATTGAGAGTTCTGAATAACTAGCAACTATCAAAGTTATCCATAATTCTGAAACAATTCTACCTCGTATAATTTCACAAAATTGAAACACTGCAGAATAACTTTTGTTTAAAGAAAGACAAATATTTGATTTATAAATATTTTCTTCTTACCCTAATAAAAAAAATCCAGTGGGAAGTTACTATGATATCTATTTTAAAGATAAGAAAATTGAGGCTTGGAAAGGTTAATAAACTTGCCCAGAATATCTATAAATTCCCTTAAGCAGCCCCAACCTGGTCTTCAACCTGGATATGTTTACCTCTAGGGATACATGAAAACTTTCTGAGGGAGTATACCTGGAATTATTCTAAAAGAAATTCCATATCCATATGTCCTCTTTCCTAAAATTGGTATTTGAGAAGGGCCTGCATGTTCAGAAAGTTCTTTCACACGTCTTCTTTCACAATTAGTTTTACCTCATGTTATAAAATAAAGGCATATGCAACAATATGGTCAAATCTTAGCAATATAATATAATATTAAGTGAAAAAAAAGTCATTCCCAACAGATTACAAACAGCATGACACTCTTTCATAAAATTAAAAGCAACTAAAATTGTAAGATATAACTTTTTATGAGTACATATAGATGGCAACAAAAAGTATATACAAAAGAAAACAGGGATGATGGTTACCTCAGGTGGAGGAAGGCAAAGGGACAGGTTGTGGGCGGAGAGGGTATGATATGAGTAAAGTAGGTTATTGTCAAGATTCTAGCTTTTATTTGGTAAGGTCATGGCTGCTTATTAACATCATTTAAAATAACTAATTAAATTAAGTAACTAAAAGAAAAAAAGGGAGCCATGCATGGACTAATGATGAGTGACACAAGGATTATGATTAAACCAAGTCTATGCACCTGAGGTCCAAAAACAAAACAAAGGCATACCTCTCAGCCATCTTACTATGGTGCATTGCCTCAGCGTGTAAAAACCTCCTGGAGTAACAAACAAAGGGACAATTTGAAATATTGATACTGGGAAGCTTTAAGCCATCAAAAACCTTTCTCGTGTGTGTGTGTGTGTGTGTGTGTGTGTGTGTGTGTGTGTGTGTGTGTGTGTGTGTGTGTGTGTGTGTGTGTGTGTTACAAGATGTGTAACCTTAGCTTCTGTTGGGGTTATTCTGAATTCAGACATACTGCAGTACTGCAGAGTGGGGGGACTGAAGTGATTTCATTTTTTTCCCATCTTGATGTTCAAGGAATGCATTGCTCTTGTTGGAGAGTCCCATGAGAATAAAGCAAAGAAATCCACTAAAAAGGGCTTCTGTTCCCTCCCACAATTAAAACGTTAAGAGATTCTTTATGGATGATCTCAACAGTAGGAAAGATAAACATTACCCAACAAATAGCTAAACAAGATAGAGAGGTTAGTGATGCTGACTATTAGACGTACCAGGAATGTTTCCAGGACAACCAAATTTTTAATGTGTGCTTTTCTAAAGGTTCAAATACCGGCTCAGCCACTTACTTATTGTGTCTCATAGGCAAGTAACTTGACCTCGGTGCCTCAGTTTGCTTATCTTTAAAAATGGGGTTAACAAGACAATCTACCTTGTGGAGTTCAGGTAATATATGTTAACATATGTAAGCGCTTGGACAGTGCCTCTCACATAGTAAGAATTATATTCATGTTTCGTCATTCAGCAAGGTAGTTTAAAAGTATTTTTTTATCATATCATATCATGAAATATTTATTCCAATTATAGTTGATCGTATTTATCTTATGAATTGTTTAATGCTTTTAAGAAAAAATAAAATTATAGACAAGCTGCTGGCCTAATTCACTTCTTAGCAATACATACTCTTTTCATTAAGTACATTAAAAAAGTGTGACAGGACATCTAATAAAATTAATGGAGTTTTTTTTTTATTACCCCACTCATTTGCTTATTCCTAAAAAAACTGATAAATTTAATACACATGGCTATTTCCCAAAGGAATTCCAATGCCTTTCTTCAGAGTCCTTAGTTAAATTTTATAATTTTAACTACCCATTACATATGACAAAGTAACTAGATGTTATATTGTTTATATAATTTTTTATTTAAATATCACATCAATATCACTATAATTTCAACCTGATTGCTTTAGTGATGTACTTAACAAAGATGTACCATAATTTATTGCTGGTTTACAGAATGTTTACCAAAATGTGTACTAACATATTTATTTTTAATGCAAAAGTGCAGTCGGGTGTGTTCTCATAAAAGTTAAGTGAATTTAGGTGATGTGCTTGACAATATGAACAGAATTTCCTATTATGTGGCAAACATTTTCCACAAATTGAATGGGATACATCTACAGTTCCAAGATTTCGACAAAAGCATATATTTTAAAAATGTAATAAGAAACACAATTTAGCAAATGGATTGGTTAAGTAGTACTGAAATTACATGTTGACTTCCTAACCTTTTCTAAGTATACTGGATTAAGAAAGTGCGAATACAAGGAAAAGCAACAAGTATAAGAAGAAGTCATGTAATAAATATTGGTAAAGCTTCTTTCGTTTATTTTCTTAAAATTTGAAAAAAAAATGATTAATGACTGGATAAGAAATCTTTGGCAAGTCATGTGGTTTCCAATTCTTTACTGTCATGAAAATTAGAGAAAGAATCTTAAGTTGACATCTGAAAGGTCATTAAAATAATTTTTGATGACAGAGCACTGTGATTTTGGGGACATAATGTGGAAGAAGTTCAAAGAACTCAGTGATTTAACTATGACAAAACTCCATCCAGTCTCAAATGCTTATTTAAAAGAGTACTTACAGAAAGTTTTAAATCACAATTAATGTGGAACTATATCCTCACTCTAGAATAAGTAATATTAATTAATGGATACGCAAATTGCTTGGGGAAAAAAATCTCAGCACTATTTCATTAAGGTTGCATCTCCAACAAAATTTACTAATTTTTTTCTTTTTTTTAAACTGAAATATGTACTACTAATACATGCAATAATTTAATCAAGAAAAAAAGAGCTTCGTAGTCAGAGGAAATTTTTAAATTAAATTTCCATTTTTATACATATATTTGTTTTAAAGAAGTACTATAGGGTAATCAATAAAATACTTTCAAGCATAAATATATGCTACATTAAAAGCATGCAGAAGCAATGTAAGTTCACACACACACACACACACACACACACACCCAACAGTGTCCAATTGATGAAGAGTTTGTTCATACATTTTCTGAGTGAATGTTGATGAATATCAAATGCTAAGGTATTTTGATTCCACTAAATACATTTACAAGATGATTTAACTGCTCTATTTTAAAGTGTCTACACTTAGACACTGAAAATTATACCTTTTGCAACTATTTGAACCCTTGATTTTAAAAATTTAGATGTCTATTTAAAATGTGTTCAATACAGTTTTACCAGAATTCTTTCATGTGGACCACTTAAACCAAGATATCAATTTAGTACTACCAATAATGGGAGAAAAATGACATTATATTCCTCTTGATGTGATACAGCAGGAAGCACCTATCACTACCCTAGGTAGCATTCTTGCCAAAAAAAAAAAGAAACACTAATTACTAATCATGAGGTAGTAGTTAAAGTCAGACTGTAGAATGCTTTACAAAACAGCTAGCTCTTCAAAAATGTCAATGTTGTAAGAAGTCTTCCTCAGAGACTGAAGAGACATAACAACTAAATGAAATGTGTGAGCTTGGAATCAATTGTTTATCCAAAAAAACCAAAACCAAAACAAACAGAAAAACAGACTACAAAGGAAACTATTGTGCCAACTAGAGAAATCTGAATATAAACTATTAGCTAATACAATGTTAAATTTCTTATGCTTTATAATGATATTGTAGTTATACAGAATAAAGTCCCAGTTCTTATAGAGAACATGGTGAATTATTTATAAGTGAAATGTCATTCCCACAATATAATATGCAAATAGTTCAGGAAAAAAAGATATGGAGTGATAAATCAAATGTGTCCAAATTTTAGTTAAGTGTTTGAACCTAGATGAAGAGCATATGACTGTTCATTGTAATATTCTTCCTATTTTTCTGTATAGAGTTGAAATTTTTCCAAACCGAAAGTTTAAAAAAATTCTTTAAAGAGGTACTAAAGCCAAAGTTTCAAGACTGCTGATATATACTGATAAGCAAAAAAATCCATGAAACAATTCAACAGTGAATGATTCAGGTCCCTCAACGTGTCAGATGATAGATCCTTTTTGCCTTCCAAATCATCCCACAAAGGCTATTCACATACAATTCAGTAAAAACTAAAGCCAAATATGATGGTCTCACAGAACTATAATAAGACCAATCTAATTAATTAAGTGGAAGAGCCAGGATTTGAACTCCAAATCCCATGTCTGTTCCTTCACAATATGCTAATTGTTATTACATGGACACATTTTATTGTTATAGGGACAGGTTTGTTTTTGTGACACACTCATCATCATTTTTAAAATTACTAAGTAAATCTCTACAAACTTTCTAGATCCTATCAAGGAGAACCAAATGCACTGCTCTGTCCCCTTCCCGAAATCAATCCTAGAGAAATTACAGGAGCCACAGGGAGTGAAGGTTCAAGAACCCAGCCATTCTGACGCCCAGACTCTGTGCATTCCCTGCCTCCCGACACCCACCTCCCACCATCAGACAGTAGACGCATTCCATACAGGCTTTTGACACTAATATTTTTATTCAATGATAAGAATTTTCTACTGTAGAGTCTGCTGAGGAATATTTCAGAACCTCTTTTTGTTATAGAACTAACTTGAATTTCAGAGCTGGCTTCACCCTTTACTAGATTTGTATTCTTGGGCAAGTTTCTTAACCTCTCTGAGCCTGCTTCCTTCTCTGTAAAATGGTGATAATAATACTCACCTGTTAAGATTATAAAGATTAATGTAATACATGAGAAATGCTTAGCATAGCACTCAAAATTTTAGCTAAGCAACTAGTGCTGGCAGAAACAGTACTACAATAGCAGCAGCAATAAACATTTTTTTTTAGGATAGAAATATATTAATAAAATTAACTAGAGGAAGGCTGCTTCTGCTAGTCCTATGGTTAGCTGACCATAAAGCAAGGCTCTGCATTCTAGATGTGCAAATTATGTACACTATTGCTATTCTATTCCTTTTGATTTATTCTTTCTTTTAACTTAACTAATCATGGAATAGCTTTTGATAGCTACATAATGATGTTATTAATATTGTCCAGATTCTGCATATAGTAAAAAGTCACTTACTCTGGAGGAGGCATTTTTGAGGGTTCCACATCCCGTAGGAACTCACACTGAAGAGCCTGCTCTGCAGTGCAGCGCTTACTAGGATCCAAGGCGAGCATGTAATCAAATAAGTCTAGTGCAGCTGCAGGAATACTGGCATGAGAGGATTATAAAAGTCATGCATGTTCTTAGACTCAAGCTTAATGTTGCTTTAGGAGCTTATTTTAAATATTAGCATTTTATAACATGTTTGTGATACTTTATTCCAGTAAGTTCCAAATATTCCTTAAAAGAAATATTTATTTTTACATAATTTTATAATTATTATTCTAAATAATTTGAAATTTGGCAAACAATAGTATATTTTACTGCTCTATGGGCAATTTGCTGTTTTAACATAAATTAAAAACTTAACAGAATAGTTTCCTACAACAAAGTAAAAAACTCAGTTCAAGTATCTTGTAAGCGGTTTCTTTAAAATTTTAAATGGTATTATTAAACTTCTTTCAGGTAAAGACTAAATCAAACACATAACTCCAAAGCACTGACTTCATAATGATGGTAAAATGGTAATTTGCATGTAGCAAAGGGAACTCAAAATTAAATGACATAGAAGAATTGTGATAGGTCGACCTTAGGTCAACAGAGGCTACAGTGACATTTAGAATTCTCAAGAAATAACTTAAAAAAAAAATCAACGCAATATGGATGTTTAAGCATCCCCTTCTTACAAAACAAATTCTTCTCTTAACTTTCGACGATATTGCTTCTTTGGTTTCATGGTGTTGAAATATGGTAGTTTGATTACATCAGGCCACACTGCAGGACATGGACTTCCACATATACGGCTGAACAACACACAAAAAGAAGTACATCAATATAAACTACACAGAAAAAAATCATACATACAACTGCTATACAAAACATCAACTCATTTTTAAATATACAAATGTTGAAGTCCTGACACAATGTATACTAGTTTCATTAAATATTTTAGTCATCCCAAATCAATTACTTGTTTTAAGAATTCAATTTATTTTCAGTGAATGCTTCTAACACTCCAAACAGTCCAATTCCTAGAAAGAAAACCTTCATATCTGCAAAATCAAATCTTAAAAACACAGGCAACATTCAAAATATGTTGAGCATATTTTGAACCAAAATTTAAAATTTTTATGCTAATAAACTGAGGAACTAGAGTTTAGTATATGTCTTTCTCTGGTTTTATAGGTACCTAATCATCACCTCTTATGAATATAATGAAGTTTGCAATGATAGCAGAAAAGATTTCCTACACTGAAGAAGCTAACTGAACTGTAGACTGCTGCTGAATTCGATCAACAGGAGGACCCTAAAAGTCACATTCCTGAAACATAGAAGTTCTTCGATTTCAGTAGTGCCTCTGATTTCAAGGTATTTAGAAATTTTAACTGCTTTACTCTCTATCTATATCTTGAAATCCCTCATTATTTTTATATTAATTAGTAAGTCTTTGTTATGGTAAACTGAAGAAATGCTATAACAAATAGCTCTAGCTGGTAAACATTTAAAACTAATGTTTTGATAATATGTAGATGAAAAATTGTTTAAATATGCTTGAGTATACTGAATCTCAAGAATAAATGTACATTTTTTTTAAGAAGATGTTGGGGGTAGGAGTTTATTAATTAATTAATTTATTTTTGCTGTGTTGGGTTTTCGTTTCTGTGCGAGGGCTTTCTCTAGTTGTGGCAAGCGGGAGCCACTCTTCATTGCGGTGTGCGGGCCTCTCACTATCGCGGCCTCTCTTGTTGCAGAGCACAGGCTCCAGACGCGCAGGCTCAGTAGTTGTGGCTCACGGGCCTAGTTGCTCCTTGGCATGTGGGATCCTCCCAGACTGGGGCTCGAACCCGTGTCCCCTGCATTAGCAGGCAGATTCTCAACCACTGCGCCACCAGGGAAGCCCCATTTTATATAAAATTATCAGCTAGTCTTCATATAGGAAAAGAAAATGTCCATGCATCACTGACTAAAAGTAAAAATATTCCATATATACATAAATATAAATACATGCACCAATGTACATAAGCAACTGACAACTAAAGTTGCCAGACATCCTTTAGCGGAGCTTAAGAAAACTATGTCAAAACCACTCTCTCATTTTTGTATACTACATAATATACCCAAGTAACTAGATGAATATAATCAATCCCTGGCAGATTTATGTGCACCATGACAGAAGTATAAAATATAATGGAATAAAGAAAATGAAAGATACTTTCAACTACAGAAATACAAGAAAACGTACTCAAGTTAGAGAAGAGGTGCAGAATTTTGCCTACAACTCAAAGGATAAGTAAACAATAGACAGGTGGAAAAGGGAATAAGAGAACTATGTTACTGGCAAAGATTAGTGCATAGGCAAAGTCACGGAAGTAGCAAAGTCTAAACATTTGTGGGAGGAAGACTAAGGAAATCAGTATAGGTGGAATTTAGGGCTAAGGGAGGTTTAGTTGGAAGCATTAGACAGGGGCCATACAATACAGTTTCAAGAGGCAGTCTGCCTAACTATAATGAAGACAGAGTTTGAAAACGAACTTTAGAACTGAATTCTGTCTGTGATATTGGTAAAATTGCATTGCTTAGAATCTGTTGCTCTTTTGTAAAATGGGGATTAATTTTACTTTGGACCTGTGAAATTAAATGAGCTAGCATCTGGCTCATTAATAGCCTTATAATAAAAATCAGTTTCATTACCTCTTAGCTAAACAGTTTTAATTATTTTATGTGTTCTGGGAAGATAGTTGAGTGGGAAAGTTATCTAACTGGTAGCAGCATACAGGACGAAATAGACATTCTAAGACAGGGAAAAGTTTTAGAGATTAGGGAAGCAGACATGACAGCAGTTGATAACTGCATATTGGCAAAATCAGTGCCTGATGGTCGATTAGCTATCCCCAAATCATTTACTGAAGACATTTTGAAATGCATCATATGCTAAATCCCTAAATATCTGAGGTCTGTTTTGAGAATCTATTTTGACTTACTGATTTATCTACTCTGGTGTCAATATCATATGATACCTTTACATTTTTCATAAGACTTACAGGACAAACCCCTCTATCTACTCATTCCTCTAATTATTCTTTTCAGTATTTCCTTACAGATGAATTGTAGAATCAATACTGTCACACTCCAAAAGTAAGAGAATCCTGTTGGGATTCCACTGCTGCTCTGAATTTATCAATTTAGAACGGATTGCTGTCTTTACAAAGCTTAATATTTCTATTTTTATACTTCCTTTGGTTTTATACAGGCATACCTCATTTTATTGTGCTTTGTAGATTTTTTTTTTTTCAAACTTCAGGTTTGTGGTAACCGTGTGTCAGAAAGTCTATTGGCGCCATTCTGCCAACAGCATTTACTCACTTTGTGTCTCTGTGTCACTTTCTGGTAATTCTCACAGTATTTCAAACCCTCCATCAGTCAAAAGACTACAACTTGCCAAAGACTCAAATGATGGTTAGTATTTTTAGCAATACAGTATTTTAAAATTAGGGTATACACACATAATGCTACTGCACACCTAATAGGCTACAGTATAGTGTAAACATAACTTTATATGCACTGGGAAACCAAAAAATGTGTGTCACTCACTTTATTTTGATATTTGCTTTATTGTGGTAGTCTACAACGAAACCTGCAATATTTCCAAGGTATACTTATAAATTTCTTCAATTAGATCTTGTATATTTCCTTTTATGGGTTTTAGTTTTTGCTTTTTGAATGTGTTCCTATCCCTATTATATTTCCTAAGCAATAACTAGAAGAGTTTTGTTATAGGAAATGGTTGAAATTTGACATAAAAAATTTAGATCGCCATCTGAGAGCCTATGGTTCCTAACATAGTTTTCTTTTAACAGTTGTTTCTTTGAGGCTTTCCAGGTTTATTATCATCACCTATAATCACAATTCATCTATATTTTTTCAAACATGTATTCCTTTTTATCATCATGGTATGCTACATTATGTGGCAATTTCCAAACAATGTTAAAATGCTAATCATGCCACACAATATTAGGTAATTTTGTTTGGTTTCTGATTTTAATGGGAGTACTTTCACTGTTTACCACTGGGAAAGATGATAACTTTTAGCTTGAGAAACACAACACATAGTAAAGATATTCACAGACACATACAAATTCACATATACCTCCTGCTTAGAAAGCATTGATTTATTCCTTTTGACTATGGGTTTTATTTTTGTGGCTTTTAAATTTTAAAAGGATACTTCTTTAGTTCTATCAGTTTGATTTTTAGAAACTCTATTACAATCATCACCTGCATTTTCTTCCCTGAGTTACTAATGTCATGAATTATATTTCTGACGTTAGTAAGAGATTTTCGAATTAAGAGATTTTAGAATATTTAGTCATCCATACGTTCAAAAGAGGAATACCACTTGAGCCTAATCAAAGTACTGTTATTTTAGTGTAATGCTGTATTCTACTTTTTAGTTGGTATACATCAGCAGTTTGCAAAAATGGGGTCCAAAGACCACTCGGTGTCCCCTAGACCCTTCAGGGGTCTGGAAGGTCAAAGGTATTATTAAGACATTATTTATACTTTTCAATGTGTTGACTTTGCACTGATGGTATTAAGCCAGTAGTGGGTAAAACTACTGGCACCTTAGCATGACTTGAGGCAGTGGCACCAGACTATTAGCAGTAGATACTCTTCACTACCACATAACCTCGGTGGGGAGAGAGGGGGAGAGTTTCACTTAAGAAGGCACTTGTTGAAGCAGTAAAAATTATTATTATTTAACCCTTATACTTGAGTACATATCTTTTCAATATTCTTAGTAATGAAATAGAAAATACTCATAAAGCACTTCAGTTGCACAACAAAGTGATAGTTATCTTGAGAAGCACTTGTGCAATTATTTGAGTTGCAAGCTGAAGTAGGTGCTTTTTTCATGAACCACCATTTTTACCTGCAAAAACAACTAAAAAACTATGGTCATTCATACTTGGGTATTTGCCAGGCATTTTCTTAACCAGGAACAAAGTCAGCTTATTACTTCAAGGAAGACAACTGCAGCATTTACTGTCAATTATAAAATTCAAGCTTTCAGGAGAAAATCAGAATACTAGAAGACTTATATCTACACCATGAACTTGACAGCTTCAAAATAAATACCTAAAGGCTTTTCTGATGAGATTAGTGGTCATAACAAATACTATATAATGAAATGCTACACTTTAGAAGATTTGCTCAATTCAGTGATCCAATATTATCAAATGACCAATACATAATGTTATAAAATCATCACAGGTAAAAGATCTATTCAGAATGTAAGATAAACCAATGGATTTCAATATATTAGAGTACAAAATCTGTGGTTACAGACTGCACATTACAACTAACCTGTAAAAAGAACTGCCACTTACTGAAGTTTCAAGGAAGAATATGCACAATTATCTGAAAAGACTATTGAAAACAGCATATCACAGATGTTTATCCAGATGTTTAAGCCAGACATTAAATGATTTATAAAAATGTAAAACAATGCTATTCATTTCACCAACACTTATTTTAGTTTGGGAAATATAAACTTTTTACAATTAAAATGTTATGTTAATATATTGTTTTAAAATGAATTAATAAATATTTTTACTTCTCAGTTTTAAATTTCAATACATACAATCAACATAAACAAGCTCCTGGGATCTTTCACAATGTTTAAGAGTATAAAGAAGAGACTGAAAAGATTAAGAAGTACAAGTCTAAAGAAATTTTTATGCTAATGATTTATGAAGGTATACATGCTTCACTTTTGAAAATATGGGAACTGGGCTTCCCTGGTGGTGCAGTGGTTGAGAGTCCGTCTGCCGATGCAGAGGACACAGGTTTGTGCCCCAGTCCGGGAAGATCCCACATGCCGCGGGGCGGCTGGGCCCGTGAGCCATGGCCGCTGAGCCTGCGCGTTCAGAGCCTGTGCTCCGCAACGGGAGAGCCCACAACAGTGAGAGGCCCATGTATTGCAAAACAAAATAAATAAATTTTAAAAAATTAAAAATAAATAAATAAAATAAAATATGGGAACTTTCCTTCTTTTCCTATATTCTGGAACAACCAAAGCCTATGCCTTTAAAGTTGTAAAAATTTTACCTGTGTAACCTGAGGCTTTGTGTATGTGTGCAGGGAATTCTTCTCATTCCAAATCTACTTTTAATTTCTTCCATGATTGTTTTTTATTCCATAAGCAATACACATTGTGTGATATAAAGGTTCTTTCACTGGCTGCCAGAACACTTAAGAGTTAAAAGTGTTACTCTCATATAAAAACATTTTTGCTCCCATTCATCCCTTTTTTTGTCCCCACCTATGTTTTTCTCTCTCTTTGCCATTACTTTTAATTCATGCTACTTCTTATCACAAAATTTTTGTAATCTGCCTAACATATTTTCTGGAACCAGGTAAAGTACAAATAACTTGACCACTGTAGTGTAAAGCTCTTTAAGACAGATTCTCATTAGGATTACCATCCTTGATCCATTTATATGTACTTGTACAATGTAGACCCTAGAACTCATCATTCCTGAGGCTTTAGACTGGGGAAACATTCCAGCATTACCGCAAATAAGATGAGGGGAAGAAGTAAATATGTACTAGGAAACACATTAATTTTTACAATCCTAAGCACATTATTTGTCCTGTTTTACTTGTGAAGAAAGAAACTTATAGTATTATGGAACTTACCCTAAGTCACAAGAGCAGGAGGTAGCTGAGCTGGCATTAGAACCCAGGCCTGTAAGATCCCAAAGCCTGCCCCTTTCAATATACTCTGCCACCTCCTTCAAACCAAGGAGACGTGTCTCTTTTACCAGAAATGTCCTTTTTTTCTTCATGTTTTAAAAATAATTAATGCTATAAAATCAAAATTGAAGCATCTTTTTTGTATTATTATAAATATTTGATATCTTACCAAAACCCAAAGACGTTTTGAAACATATAAAGCAGAAAGTAAAACAGTCCCTTCCCTAACCCTCTCACAAGTCCATGTTCAGATTAACAATTCCAGACTCTTTTGATGTGTTTAATTTGTCTCACCCATGTGGGATCAAACCAAACACAGCCTTCTGTAAAACTGCTCTTTTCACGTGACAGTGTTGCTTTTGCATATCAACATGTCCAGATCTACCATTTCCTTTTTAGTAACTGTACAGAATGCCACTAACTGGATGGCTTGAGCTTTCTTTTTGTTTCCCATACGGTTCCCTAACTGACTTAACATGTCCATAAAATAATCCAAACACACTCATGCCTCAGGATCATGACTCTGCTGTTCACTCAGCTCTCTGCTCAGATGGTACTTATGGGAGAGACTTTCCCTGGCTCCATACACAGCGCTTCCTGCTATCATCTTCTATCCCCTGTGCTCATCACCACCTGATGTATTTTATTAATTTGTTTTCTCTGTCTTCCCCAACAAGAAAGCATAAAAAGTTGTGTGCCAGTTACTAGGCACTGGGGATACAATTCCCAACCTCCACTGTATCCTCAGGACTGGTAACAGGTACACAACCAGCAATCAATAAATACTATTCAATTAACTCCCTAATTTGAAATGTCTACTGTATTATATTCTAAGGTCCATACGAACTTTCTTTACTTCTGAATTTCCCATATAATTGCGCTAATTCATCTGTGTATCTTGTGCCAGTACAAATTGGTTTTAGTTACTAAAATTTTGATTTAACATATGATATGCCAAATTGTCCTTCTTTTTAAAGAATTTTCCTAGCTATTTTCAGGTTCAGGCCTCCAGATAAACATTAAAATCAACTGTTGTTTTAAAAAAGTCTTTTGAAATTCTCAATAGGACTATAATGACTAACATACGATGAACTACAATCTTAAAAAAAAAGGGGGCGCAGGCAGAACCCAGGGCACGCAGATCCAATAGTGTCTGGTTCAGGTTCTTCTCCCTAAGAATGGCGGCTTCCACAGCGTCCTGGGTTTTACCCCACTCATCTTGAGAAGGCTTCCGCGCATCCTGGAGGAGGGCATGGCCACAGCACTGGTTTTGCATTTTCAAGAGACACTGGACGCCATCACACTTCTCCTTGGCCAACTGGCGAAAAAAGTGGCTCACACAGTCCAGAGTCACATTGCTGCTGCCGAAATAGAAGCCCAGAGAGAGCCGTGTGGCTGATAGGGTCTTGGTGCTCCAGCTGGGTGTCAGGCCTGTGCCTCTGAGGTGGGAGAGCCGAGTTCAGGACACTGGTCCACCAGAGACCTCCTGGCTCCACGTAATATCAAATGACAAAAGCTCTCCCAGAGATCTCCATCTCAACGTTAAGACCCAGCTCCACTCAACAACCAGCAAGCTACAGGTGCTGGACACCCTATGCCAAACAACTAGCAGGATAGGAACACATCCCCACCCATTAGCAGAGAGGCTGCCTAAAATCATAATAAGGTCACAGACACCCCAAAACACACCACCGGATGTGGTCCTGCCCATCAGAAAGACAAGATCCAGCTTCATCCACCAGAACACAGATACTAGTCCCCTCCACCAGGAAGACTACACAACCCACTGAACCAACCTTAACCACTGGGGACAGACACCAGAAACAACAGGAACTGCGAACGTGCAGCCGGCGAAAAGGAGACTCCAAACACAGTAAGATAAGCAAAATGAGAGGACAGAGAAACACACAGCAGATGAAGGAGCAAGGTAAAAATCCACCAGACCTAACAAATGAAGAGGACATAGGCAGTCTACCTGAAAAAGAATTCAGAATAATGATAGTAAAGATGATCCAAAATCTTGGAAGTAGAATGGAGAAAATACAAGAAACGTTTAACAAGGACCTAGAAGAACTAAAGAGCAAACAAACAATGATGAACAACAAATAAATGAAATTAAAAATTCTCTAGAAGGCATCAGTAGCAGAATAACTGAGGAAGAAGAACGGATAAGTGACCTGGAAGATAGAATAGTGGCAATAACCACCGCAAAGCAGAATAAAGAAAAAAGAATGATAAGAATTGAAGACAGTCTCAGAGACCTCTGAGACATTAAACACACCAACATTCAAATTAGAGGGGTCCCAGAAGAAGAAGAGAAAAAGGGACTGAGAAAATATTTAAAGAGATTATAGTTGAAAACTTCCCTAATATGGGAAAGGAAATAGTTAATCAAGTCTAGGAAGCACAGAGAGTCCCATACAGGATAAATCTAAGGAGAAACACACCAAGACACATATTAATCAAACTGTCAATAATTAAATACAAAGAAAGGATATTAAAAGCAGCATGGGAAAAACAACAAATAACATACAAGGGAATCCCCAGAAGGTTAACAGCTGATCTTTCAGCAGAAACTGCAAGCCACAAGGGAGTGGCAGGACATATTTAAAGTAATGGAAGGGAAAAACCTACAACCAAGATTATTCTACCCAGCAAGGATCTCATTCAGATTCGACAGAGAAATTAATACCTTTACAGACAAGCAAAAGCTAAGAGAATTCAGCACCACCAAACCAGCTGTACAACAAATGCTAAAGGAACTTCTCTAGGGAGGAAACACAAGAGAAGGAAAAGACCTACAATAAAAAACCCAAAACAATTAAAAAAATGGTAACAGGATGATACATATCGATAATTACCTTAAATGTAAATGGATTAAATGCTCCCACCAAAAGACACAGACTGGCTGAATGGATGCAAAAACAAGACCCATATATATATACTATCTACAAGAGACCCACTTCAGACCTAGGGACACAAAGAGACTGAAAGTGAGGGGATGGAAAAAGATATTGCATGCAAATGGAAATCAAAAGAAAGCTGGAGTAGCAATTCTCATATCAGACAAAACAGACTTTAAAATAAAGACTATTACAAGAGACAAAAAAGAACACTACATAATGATCAAGGGATCAATCCAAGAAGAAGATATAACAATTGTAAATATTTATGCACCCAACATAGGAGCACCTCAATACATAAGGCAAATGCTAACAGCCATAAAAGGGGAAATTGACAGTAACGCAATCACAGTAGGGGAGCGTAACACCCCACTTTCACCAATGGACAGATCATCCGAAATGAAAATAAATAAGGAAACACAAGCTTTAAATGATACATTAAACAAGATGGACTTAATGGATATTTATAGGACATTCCATCCAAAAACAACAGAATACACTTTCTTCTCAAGTGCTCATGGAACATTCTCCAGGATAGATCATATCTTGGGTCACAAATCAAGCCTTGGTAAATTTAAGAAAACTGAAATCGTATCAAGTATCTTTCCCAACCACAATGCTATGAGACTAGATATCAATTACAGGAAAAAAAATCTGTAAAAAATACAAACACATGGAGGCTAAACAATATACTACTTAATAACCAAGAGGTCACTGAAGGAATCAAAGAGGAAATCAAAAAATACCTAGAAACAAATGACAATGAAAACATGATGACCCAAAACCTATGGGATTCAGCAAAAGCAGTTCTAAGAGGGAAATTTATAGCAATACAATCCTACCTCAAGAAACAAGAAACATCTCAAAAAAACAACCTAACCTTACACCTAAAGCAATTAGAGAAAGAAGAACAAAAAACCCCAAAGTTAGCAAAAGGAAAGAAATCATAAAGATCAGATCAGAAATAAATGAAAAAGAAATGAAGGAAACAATAGCAAAGTCAATAAAATTAAAAGCTGGTTCTTTGAGAACATAAACAAAATTGATAAACCATTAGCCAGACTCATCAAGAAAAAAAGGGAGAAGACTCAAATCAATAGAATTAGAAATGAAAAAGGAGAAGTAACAACTGACACTGCAGAAATAAAAAGGATCATGAGAGATTACTAAGAGCAACTATATGCCAATAAAATGGACAACCTGGTAGGAATGGATACATTTTTAGAAAAGCACAACCTTTTGAAATGAACCAGGAGAAATAGAAAATAAGAACAGATCAATCACAAGCACTGAAATTGAAACTGTGATTTCAAACCTTCCAACAAACAAAAGCCCAGGACCAGATGGCTTCACAGGTGAATTCTATCAAACATTTAAAGAAGAGCTAACACCTATCCTTCTCAAACGCTTCCAAAATACAGCAGAGGGAGGAACACTCCCCAGCTCATTCTACGAGGCCACCATCACCCTGATACCACAACCAGACAAAGATGTCACAAAGAAAGAAAACTATAGGTCAATATCACTGATGAACATAGATGCAAGAATCCTCAACAAAATACTAGCAAGCAGAATCCAACAGCATATTAAAAGGATCATACACCATGATCAAGTGGGGTTTATCCCAGGAATGCAAGGATTCTTCAATATACGCAAATCAATCAGTGTAATACACCGCATTAACAAACTGAAGGATTAAAAACCATATGATCATCTCAGTAGATGGAGTAAAAGCTTTCGATAAAATTCAACACCCATTTATGATAAAAACCCTCCAGAAAGTAGGCATAGAGGGAACTTTCCTCAACATAATAAAGGCCATATACGACAAACCCACAGCCAACATCGTTCTCAATGGTGAAAAACTGAAACCATTTCCACTAAGATCAGGAATAAGACAAGGTTGCCCACTCTCACCACTATTATTCAACATAGTTTTGGAAGTTTTAGCCACAGCAATCAGAGAAGAAAAAGAAATAAAAGGTATCCATATCAGAAAAGAAGTAAAACTGTCACTGTTTGCAGATGACATGATACTATACATAGAGAATCCTAAAGATGCTACCAGAAAACTACTAGAGCCAATCAATGAAGTTGGTAAAGTTGCAGGATACAAAACTAATGCACAGAAATCTCTTGCATTCCTATACACTGATGATGAAAAACCTGAAAGAGAAATTAAGGAAACACTCTCATTTACCACTGCAACAAAAAGAATAAAATACCTAGGAATAAACCGACCTAAGGAGACAAAAGACCTGTATGCAGAAAACTATAAGACACTGATGAAATAAATTAAAGATGACATAAACAGATGGAGAGATATACCGTGTTCTTGGATTGGAAGAATCAACATTGTGAAAATGACTATACTACCCAAAGCAATCTACAGATTCAATGCAATCCCTATCAAACTACCAACGGCATTTTTCACAGAACTAGAACAAAAAATTTCACAATTTGTATGGAAACACAAAAGACCCCGACTACCCAAAGCAATCTTGAGAAAGAAAAACGGAGCTGGAGGAATCAGGCTCCCTGACTTCAGACTACACCACAAAGCTACAGTAATCAAGACAGTATGGTACTGGCACAAAAACAGAAATATAGATCAACGGAACAGGATAGAAAGCCCAGAGATAAACCCACACACATAAGGTCACCTTATTTTTGACAAAGGAGGCAAGAATATACAATGGAGAAAAGAGAGTCTCTTCAATAAGTGGTGCTGGGAACACTGGACAGCTACATGTAAAAGAATGAAATTAGAACATTCCCTAACACCATACACAAAAATAAACTCTAAATGGATTAAAGACCTAAAATGTAAGGCCAGACACTATCAAACTCTTAGAGGAAAACATAGGCAGAACACTCTATGACATACATCACAGCAAGATCCTTTTTGACCCACCTCCTAGAGAAAGGGAAATAAAAACAAAAATAAACAAACGGGACCTAATGAAACTTAAAAAGCTTTTGCACAGCAAAGGAAACCGTAAACAAGACGAAAAGACAACCCTCAGAATGGGAGAAAATATTTGCAAATGAAGCATCTGACGAAGAACTAATCTCCAAAATTTACAAGCAGCTCATGCAGCTCAATATAAAAAAAACAAACAACCCAATCCAAAAATGGGCAGAAGACCTAAACAGACATTTCTCCAAGGAAGATATACAGATTGCCAACAAACACATGAAAGCATGCTCAACATCACTAATCATTAGAGAAATGCAAATCAAAACTACAATGAGGTATCACCTCACACAGTCAGAATGGCCATCATCAAAAAATCTACAAACAATGAATGCTGGAGGGGGTGTAGAGAAAAAGGAACCCTCTTGCACTGTTGGTGGGAATGTAAATTGATACAGCCACTATGGAGAACAGTATGGAGGTTCCTTAAAAAACTACAAAGAGAAATACCATATGACCCAGCAATCCCACTACTGGGCATATACCCTGAGAAAACCATAATTCAAAAAGAGTCATGTACCAAAATGTTCATTGCAGCTCTATTTACAATAGCCAGGACATGGAAGCAACCTAAGTGTCCATCGACAGATGAATGGATAAAGAAGATGTGGCACATATATACAATGGAATATTACTCAGCCATAAAAAGAAACGAAATGGAGCTATTTGTAATGAGGTGGATGGACCTAGAGTCTGTCATACAGAGTGAAATAAGTCAGAAAGAGAAAAACAAATACCATATGGTAACACATATATATGGAATCTACAGGAAAAAAACAGTTATGAAGAACGAAGGGTCAGGACAGGAACAAAGACGCAGATGTAGAGAATGGACTTGAGGGCACAGGGAGGGGAAAGGTATGCTGGGACGAAGTGAGAGAGTGGCATGGACTTATATATACTACCAAAATAGATAGCTAGTGGGAAGCAGCCACATAGCACAGGGAGATCAGCTCGGTGCTTTGTGACCACCTAGAGGGGTACGATAGGGAGGGTGGGAGTGAGACGCAAGAGGGAGGAGATATGGGGATATATGTATATGCACAGCTGATTCACTTTGTTATAAAGCAGAAACTAACACACAATTGTAAAGCAATTATACTCCAATAAAGATGTTTAAAAAAAAGGCTTCCTAGCCAAAAACAAGATATGCCTCTCCAACACTTATTCAAATCTTCTTTACAATTTTAGGTGAAACATTATAGTTTTCAGTATTCCTAGAGTATATATGGTGGTGGTTTTGTTAAACATGCTCTCCATTCCCTATGTTTCTAACTGGTTATTACTGGTACATAGTCTTTAAAAGCTCTTGCTTTAGAATATATGTATTAGTATATAATATATATTAGTATGCTGTGTGTATATACATACATACTCTCTCTCTCTCTCTCTCTCTCTCACACACACACACACACACACACACACACACACACACACACGCGTGTGTATATACACACAGATTCTTAACACTTGCCATTTTACCAAATTTTTTATTCAAGGAATTTCAGGTCATTTCCTTGCACGCTGCATGTATGCAATGCTATCAGATACAAATTATGATAGTATACCTCTTATTGGGTTCACTTTTCTAACACTACTAGTTAACTAGTTAGTGCTTCTAAAACACTTTTAAAATAATGATACTGCTAGTCAATTTTTTCTCATTCTTGCCTTTACTTCCAGTATTTCACCACTAAATATTATCTAGTCCGTTTGTGATACATATTTTATTGTGTTAAAGAAATATGCCTCTACACTTAATTAGCAGTTTATAATTTCAGCAAATGCCTATTTAACACTATCAAGATAGACATATTATTTTACATCTATTAAAATGATGAATTATAATAATGGAATTCCTAAAACTAAAACATTCTTGTATTCTTAGGATGACCCTACTTGACTCTGCAAGTTAATTTTTAATAAAACATTACATACTACTGGCTAATCACTCCTTTTAGAAATTTTGTATTAATATTCTGCCGAAATTTTTCATGCTGTCTTTGTTAATTCTTGGTGTTTGTGTCATACCAACTAAAAGTTCCAGGAAGTTTTGTTTACTACATAGTATAGAGAATTGGTTATAAGTTTAGATAGTAAGGTAAAACTATCTAGATTCAAATCTCAATTGTGCCACTTGCTAGTTGTATGACTCTGAACAAATTCTTCACCTCTGTAAGGTTCAGTTTTCTTAACTATAAAAACAACACACAACTTAACTGAAGTAATTCAGGTGAAATTCCTAGAACAATGCTTGTATCATGTATAAACTAAATAAATACTAACATCATTAATAGAAACCCTAGTATTAAATACAATTAGGAACAATAGTTGGCTAACTGAAAAAATGGGTTAGAGAAAATCATTACCAAAAAAAAAAAAAAAGAAAAAGAAAGATACACAGATACATGATTTAAACATTTTATTTTAACTAAAAATGTATAAATGTGCATTTATTTCCCAACTTTCTGACATAGGGCCATGGCCTTCTCTTTCATCAGAGGACTCACTGAATGGAATTCTACATTAGCCAACTCTGTTAAGTCTTTGCAAAGCACTGCATCTGTCTATAGTTAATTAAACAACATATGTACAATAATAAAATGTTTGTATACAAAATGGGAAACAACTACCTCTTGGTCGTCATACTCTTCAACTGGTGGAATAAATACGTAGTCTTACTATAGAGTGGTAATCTACTAGCTGCAAATATTCAGCTTGCTATGTTATCAAGCTAGTATTATTTACAGATGGAATGTAGAGCAACAATTAGTCCAATAAGTCTGCTGAAGGGAAGGTTCACAGTACATGGGTATGTATGTGCCTTATACCAATATCTTCCCTAAAAATTCTCATCCATATTTTGAAACACTCATGCAAATCTTACAAGTTGCAATTTAATATTATTATATATGAAAACCAAAGCTCTTTTATAAAAAAGAAACTTATTTAAAATATTAGATAAAGAGAAAGATGATTAACACGTAAGTCCTATGACCTAGGCCCTATAATAGGCTCCAAATAATGAAGACCTATGCTAGTGAGTACATGGATGTATTTTGGTGTGTCTGCATACACATATACATATAAACACATGTGCATATACATATGTAAAAGAGTATTTCTTTAAAATATCCCCAAACATTAATTCTTCCATACTGCCACACTCCGGAAAAAACAGAATCTACCATTCATCCTCTCCCCCCTCATATTTACTCCTCCTTCCCAGTCTTATCTTTAGGAACTCAAACACATTAATCTAATCACAAAATATCTAGGGACTTTAAGATCCTTAGTTTTACTAGAACAATTATCAAAGTGCCTGCATTCTAGTTTCTCCTCCATTCAGCAATCATCAGCCTTCAACAGAAACATGATGTTCTCCTAGAAACACAAGCGTGAAAAAATTTTAATTTCCTACAGATATTACAAATATTAAAATCACAAGCTTACCTTATTAATTCTAGTTGTGCAAGCTCCTGATTTGCTTGAAATATAGGTTTTTTAGTGAAGAGTTCACCAAGGATACATCTAATGGGAAAAATATCCACCATTACCAAATGGTATGATTTTACTTCACTACCAAGTTTCAAGTAAATTAACCAGTCAATAAGCCTATCTTACCCACAGCTCCATACATCAATAGCTGGTGTGTATCTTTCTTCTCCCAACAGCAGTTCAGGTGGACGGTACCATAAAGTGATGACCTTGTTAGTATATGGACGACTAAAAAACACAGAAAGCACTCTTTAGAGTTAGCATGTGTTAGAATAAGAGAAATTCTTTTAAGAAATATTATTTTGGCTAATCAAAGCAATCCTACAATCCTAACTAAAACTACTTTCATCTGCCTGCAGACATGCTATGACATCTAATACATGATCATAAAATACATCTGAAAGCAATGTGATTACCTGAAAAATTCCCTTAATATATAAAAATTAAAAGTTGTTGGCTTGTTTTAACTGTAATACGGTCAAAGAAAGATCTTTATATCAACTGTTGGCATTGATGATTTTGACCAAATCTGGCAAATCACTAATGTATGGCAAGATACAGTTCAAACTGTAACCACCACCTAACAAAAGTTTTCAACTGGGCATATCTTTCCTTGGCAATATTTCATTGATTTTAACCCACTTTGGTATGTGAATAGAAAGTATAGAAATGTAGACTGTAGTAGTTTGGGTCTACTCTGCCAGGAACCACTAGTGATAGGTAAGATACTTTATCAGATGATTCCTTTGTCACCTTCTAACAATGAGGACATATATATACATATACTGCTACCACTTTGTCATAGAAGATATTATCTAGTAAGCTGTATAAGTGTTCTTATACCCACACACTAAGCCCAGAACAATGTTGGGCATAGGGCAGACCTTTTACTGTATATGGCCCTGCAACTTTAGGTGACATACATGAATTAGCTGGGTGGGGGAACAAAGTCGGAGAAAATTATGATAAGTAGTTTTCTAAAACATTTCAAAGGTCTATGAGCATGTGAAACGTATGGTCTTGCTACTAAGGTACAACTAGGTATCTACAGTCTCAAGAAAAATGTTTAAATTAATGTAAATCTGTCAGTAAATAGTTAATTTTTTTATCTTTTTATGTTTAGAAATTTTTTAAATATATTTTTAAAAAATAAAAGTCTGCTGTATTATGTGGAGAAATTACACAAATTAAGGTTAGTAAATTTTATATTTAAATAAAAGATTATTTTATATGTGTGTTGAAAAGAAACAACAGATCCAAAATGGAGTTACTTGTGTTAACTCCCACACCAGCAAACCAAGACTTACTACCTAACCTAACTGCAGATTCAGCCCCTCCCAGGAAAGGCATCTTAACCAATTGGTCTGGAATTTCCTGGTCAGCACTAGCGAGGTCACCTGCCACACAGACCCCTCCCATCCCTTAAAGGAAAGTGACCTTGCCAATCTGCTTTCTGCTAGTATAACTTTCTTGTCCCTGCCCCCTTCTGCCTTTAAAAACCTTCCATTTTGTATAGCTCCTCAGAGATCCCTTCTACTTACTAGATGGGATGTGGCCTGATTCAGGAAGTGTTTAATAAAACCAATTAGATCTTCGAATTTACTCAGTTGAATTTTGGTTTTTAACCGTATTATATATCAATTTCTAGGCAACATTTAGAACACAGTCATCTTTAGCAGTTAAAATTAGACTAGTTCACGTTTTCATTAACTCTCATCAAATTCAGAAGTGAAAATATTTAGTACATTTTCAAAAATGATTAAACACAGAACTAGATGAACTATACTTCTAGGTGTACAGCAAAAGTACTTAATGTATACCAATTAATAGCTTTTCCAAATATATCCAAATGCTCAGTTTCTGTCAGAAGAAAAGTAAGAACTACGTAAAGACTTGAAACATTCAACAGTAAAATTTGACATAGCTCAATTTTAAAACACTAACATAATCTCTAAATTGTGGAAACTCTTTCATTTATGAAGTAAATAAATATTCAAACTGATATATATTTTTTGTAAAACAAAGTACCATCCCAACATTTCTCTTTACAATCAATGAAATATCAACAGAATAAAGATCAAAGATTATCTGCTCAGTAATAGATTCCAACACTTTGCCCTTCAGGGGAGGTGTGACATGGTTACGGTCTTCCCTACCCTGCACACCACAAGCAGTGCTGTATTCCTAACAAAGCGAGCACTGCCTTAAGGGTATATCCCTAGGCTGGCAGGCAGCTCAGCCTCCTGTCTGGTCTGAATAGGTAAAAGGCAAACAGATGATCGGAGCAAGATTTTAGGTCCTTGAAGTATTTGGAGATTCTGGATAAATCCAAATTAAAATTCACAAACCATAGTTGATAACTCTGTTAAAGACCATTCTAAGAAATGAAAAAAAAAAATCATATAATAGGAAGTACCTAAATTAGCTTTAAAATGCTTCACTTTTCCAACAATACATAAAGTCTACACTTACTTCTTTTAGAGCATAACATATTCTTGAGAAAAACATGGAAAGAGTTCAGCTAGCTAAATTCATCGTATGCCCAAATGCCATGTCTCCTTCAGAATCCACTAGGTAAACACCTACCAAAACTACAAAAGAAATTTGGGACCTATTTTTAACACCAACCCAACTTCTAAGGTCAAAAACCCAGGAGTCATCCTTGTTTCCTTTTTCCTTCAAATCTCACATCTAATCTATCAACAACTTCTGTCAACTCTACATCCAAATAGGTCCTAAATGCAACCATTTCCCACGATTTCAAGGAAATCTGAGCCATTACCAACTTTTAGTCGGAGCCACTATTATCTTTTTTTCTGGTACTACTGCAACAGTCTCTTAACTAGTTTCCTGGCCTTGATCTCTAGATTTCCTCCCCCACTTTTAAGTTTTTTAAGCATAAAACCAAGTCATATCAGTTAGTTGCTTAAACTGTCCAGTGATCTCCCACTGCAACTAAATAAAATTTATACTTTACCTCAGGTGATAAGACTATACACTGGAGTATCTCACTTCCTATTTTTACACTGGGCAACATCTTGGCCCCCTTAAACTTTCCAAGTCTGTTTCCAGGGCTTGCAGTTGCTGAGTTCCTTCTACTTGGAATGTTATCTGCCTAGGTCTTCATTAAGTTATCCTCTTCTCATCACTCAGGTCTTAGCTCAATTTTACTTCTCAAAGAATTCTATCCTGGGCTTCCCTGGTGGCGCAGTGGTTGAGAGTCCGCCTGCCGATGCAGGGGACGTGGGTTCGTGCCCCGGTCTGGGAAGATCCCACATGCCGCAGAGCGGCTGGGCCCGTGAGCCATGGCCGCTGAGCCTGCGCGTCCGGAGCCTGTGCTCCGCAACGGGAGAGACCAACAACAGTGAGAGGCCCGCGTACTGCAAAAAAAAAAAAAAGAGTTCTATCCTAACTGCCTTAGCCAAAATTAGCCAAGCAGCCACCCCCAAGCTCATAGTGTCCCTACAGACACTATTTTATTTGCTTTGTAGCACTTGGTACTTTAAATTCTTTCCTCTATCCAACAGGTTCTCGTTGTCTACCTTCTTTCATGACTATGTAATGAGACCAGGGATTGATCTGTCTTTCTTATCTCTACTACGCAGCCAACAGGTATTATACCTAGGTCAGTGTCTGGCATACAGTAAGTACTTGGCAATATTTTTAATCAACTGATTTATGCCATAACTACATAACAATAAACACAGTCTTTTTCCTCATGCCCTTTCCCCATTCCCTTCTAATTTTACCCTACTTTCCTCCTTTTGATTTTTTTTCAGAAAAATAACTTAAATTTCTGTACTATAACATTGCTACAGAAAAACATAAGTAATTTTTCTCCAATTGACGTTACCTTAGGATCACTTGCACATTCTTATTACACATGCAAATTTAGAAGTCTTAGAAGTACCTGTATTTTAACATATCCAAAAGGAAATTTATTATCTTCTGCCGTAAACCTGCTTCCCGTTTCCTGTCTCAGCAAACGGCATCACAGTTTATGGCAGAGACTGCTAAGCTGTCTTCTAAAATCTGTTCTTCCTTTCTTCAATGGGAGCTGCCCACCTACACTACATTTCCCACCCTCACTGCAGTTAGGTGTGGCCACATGACCAAGTTCTCGCCAATGGAACGTGAACACAGATGCCATTTCTTGGCCTGGCTCATAACACCCCTCCCTCCTCTTTTCTAGCTTCTAGCTGACAGACATGGTGATAGACTTGGAAAGCATGTGAAGAAAGGCAGCAAATCTTCCAATCTGGATCCTTAAATGACTGTATGAAGCAGAGTCACCATTTGATCAAACAATATGGTGAAATATTCTCATTTGTGCAGCAAGGTAAAGTAACAACTGCTCCAGATTACTGAGTGAGAAATATAAACTTCTTATTCTTTAAGCCACTGAATTTTGAGGTTCTCTTTGTTGTAAGTTTAGCTTCTCCTAATTAATAAACCATTTATGCAATTCCTTAAGCAGCAATCTTACTGTAGGGGTAAAGGCAGGATGTGTCTACCAACACAATAGTCAACCATCAAGTTCTAACTATTCTATATCTTATGATATAATTCATCTCCAACTTTCCAACACCTATGCCCATTGCCTAGTTAAAGCCATAATTATCCTACCTAGGTTTTGTTTTGTTTTTTTTAATAATCACTACTTTTTTTTTGATGTGGACCATTTTTAAAGTCTTTATTGAATTTGCTTCTCTTTTATGTTTTGGTTTTTTGGCCACAAGGCATGTGGGATCTTAGCTCCCCGACCAAGGATCAAACCCGCACCCCCTGCAATAGAAGGCGAAGTCTTAACCGCTAGACTGCCAGGGAAGTAAGTCCCCCATATCCTACCTAGGTTTATTGCAACCCCTGTCTAATTGACTGCCCTTGCTTGCAGACTTACAAGGTCAATCTACTTTCCAAAGTGCAGTCAAAGTGATAGTATAAAATAAAATGCCAATGTTTACACCTTCAGTACACACTGCTGCCTCTGGGAGAATATCCACACAAGACTTACAAACTTATTACTTGGTTCTTGCTCTGCCTACACTGAACTATCAGTTCCCTGAGAAGGCTTAGCAAATGCTCATTTTCCAGAGCTAGGACATAGAGCCAGGGAGAGAACAGAGCTGGCAAAAAAACTTTCAAGAAGATAGTTGTGCTGTAATTATGTTTTAAATGTTTTAAATGAACATTTTAAATAAGCTTTTTTTTTTTTTTTTGCGGTACGCGGGCCTCTCACTGTTGCGGCCTCTCCTGTTGCGGAGCACAGGCTCCGGACGCGCAGGCTCAGCGGCCATGGCTCACGGGCCCAGCCGCTGTGCGGCACGTGGGATCCTCCCGGATCGGGGCACGAACCCATGTCCCCCGCATCGGCAGGTGGACTCTCAACCAGTGCGCCACCAGGGAAGCCCTAAATAAGCTTTTTAATGTACTTTTCAAAGTTAACACTGACAAAAGACAATGAAAATGATTGTTTTATTAAAGTCAAGGAAAAGCTCATGATAATTTACTCAAAAATTTTACAAAATAGGTGCCATACCTCACTTTTTACCTTAGTGCTTAATGAGGAGAAAGCCAACACTGAGAAAGTATGCAGACAGAAGGACTTTAATCATAAAAGAAAATTCCAAGGTGGGTGGAGTTAGCAGAGAATAAAGCCAATCTCAAACCACCCAATTCAATATTCATTTATAGTATTATGAAGAAAATATTCCATGGTATGATTCGGTTGTTGTGTTTACCAATGTAAAGACAGAAGTGTAAGACACTGAAACTGTTTTTTTTTTTTTTAGAAGATGTTGGGGGTAGGAGTTTATTAATTTATTTATTTATTTTTGCTGTGTTGGGTCTTCGGTTCTGTGCAAGGGCTTCCTCTAGTTGTGGCAAGTGGGGGCCACTCTTCATCACGGTGCGTGGGCCTCTCACTATCGCGGCCTCTCTTGTTGCGGAGCACAGGCTCCAGACACGCAGGCTCAGTAGTTGTGGCTCACGGGCCTAGTTGCTCCGTAGCATGTGGGATCCTCCCAGACCAGGGCTCAAACCCATGTCCCCTGCATTAGCAGGCAGATTCTCAACCGCTGCGCCACCAGAGAAGCTCTGAAACTGTTTTGAAACTAGGACATTTAAATCCCAAGAAAACTAAAGTACTGATGTAATAATGAAAATCGATCATCCAAAGTTACACAAATAAATAAAATCCAGAATCCTCAAAATTGAACATTTAGGACTTGGGCTACTAGGTTTGGCTACCCACTGTCAACATGCTAAAGACGGTCTTGTTTACATCACAAAGAGAAAACACAAACTGATGTGATATCACACATGCGAAGTTTTTTTTTCTTTCACGGACTAAAAAAAAAACTACATTATTGAGATATCTACCCAGTCTTTTCACAAAAAAACATTCATCCCTACTAAAAAAGAAACAGGATGGAAAAACATATAGTGAGGTTCTTAGGTGTTACAGAATAAATTAATACTTTAAAAAGAAAACCCTAAAAATAGAAAAAGAACCACTCCAATTTATTCCCACAATTAAAATTAAATCCCAAGCAATAATTCCATAACCTAGCAAAACACACACACATAAAATCCCTCTGACATTAAATTAGAAAAAGAAAACAGTAACTCCAACAAGCTGTTCCTCTTGGACGGCTAGAAACTACCTTTGTAAAAATCCAGAAATAATAGTCTCGACATTAAATATTCTGAATTTCAACTTCTACTGAATATCTTCATCTGTAAATAAGTCTCATTAACAATTTTTGAAAATAAAGCAGACACTATTTCTTTGTCTACTAGGGAAGTGGCACCACCACCAGCAATACTTCTTTTATTTTTCAAACCTCCTACTTTAATGTGGTTAACAAGATATTAAAGTGTAAAGTCATCATAAAACTTTAATGAAATCTCAGGTAATTTTAAATATTTGATGCTATCAAAATATTTCGCATTTATAGACTTTATTAGATACATAAG
Source organism: Tursiops truncatus (assembly GCF_011762595.2). Taxonomy (NCBI): domain Eukaryota; kingdom Metazoa; phylum Chordata; class Mammalia; order Artiodactyla; family Delphinidae; genus Tursiops; species Tursiops truncatus. The sequence continues at coordinate 13,112,339 of NC_047042.1, forward strand.
GAGCTTTAAGGGAGATTGAGAAATGGAAATATCACACAACTTGCTGGAAGACTAAATGAGCATACTTCATTTGGAAAAAATAAAATATAATATTTGAAGGGCCAACAATTAATATTAATATAATTAATATAACATTTGAAGGATCAGAATTAATCAAGCGGTCACTATGAATGTGTTTTATGCTTTAAGGCATATAAAACACAAAAGTTCAAGATAATGATCCCTGTCTTTAAAATAACTACAATTCTAGCTGTAGTGAAAAGACAAGAACAAAAGTAAAAAAACCAGCACCAAGGAGGCAATTTTAATTCTGAATATAATTTCATCTACTCCCTGGACAAGCAGCAAGAGGTAATTCTTCCATTCACACCCTACATAGGTTTGGGAAAATTTAGTTTTGGTTTTAATGGCAATTTTATGAAAAGGCACTAGATGGCGATATTGCCTTCAAAAATGTTTAAAAAGCTATTTTGTTCACTAACTTTCAGAACCACAAAAGAAATGTTTTCCAATACACTATAAATATCTTAGAGATTTGAAATCCTTCATCTTAAAGTTGAGAATAATGACATACAGAGATATTAATTGACTTGTCCAATATTTCACAACTGGTAAAATGGAAATGCCAAGACTAGAGCCAAAGTTTCCTGATTTAGGCCTTAGGATTTTGAGTTCCTTCCATTAAAAAAGTAAACGTGTTAAGTTATAGTTTCTTCTGTAGAAAGTGAAATTAATTTCAACTTACATGTAAAGTGCATATTTTTTCATATGAGATGGTCACATAAAGTGAAAAAGATACTCCATTACTTGGAAAAGCATTGTAGCTAAGACTTGGTAAAATAAAAACTCAGAAGAGGATTTATCATTGTGGCTAAAAGTCTTGGGGAAAGGTGGACTTAAAACAGCTACTAAAAAACTGAACAGATATGAAGAAATGAGGCAAATACCTCTGTTCTCAAGTTCTATATTTTCCAAGGCCAAATAGAGCAAAGCATGAATACTGATGTTCAAAACAAGAAGATGATTCTTCAAGTTTAAAGGAATCATTTTCCCCCCTGATTTTAGCCCAGTGTTTCTGTCCTCTACTGTAGCACACATGACAGAGGAGATCCATACTGGTCACCCACAACCCCATACTCAATTCCTACATACTAGCTGTAGTTCCATCAAGTTTTCCTCATATTCAAAAAAGATATACCGGGACTTCCCTGGTGGTGCAGTGGTGAAGAATCCACCTGCCAATGCGGGGGACACGGGTTCGATCCCTGGCCTGGGAAGATCCCACATGCCGTGGAGCAACTAAGCCTGTGCGCCACAGCTACTGAGCCTGCGTTCTAGAGCCCGCGCTTCAGAACTACTGAGCCCACGTGCCACAACTACTGAAGCTCGTGCACCTAGAGCCCGTGCTCCGCAACGAGAGAAGCCACCACAATGAGAAGCCCACGCACCGCAGTCAAGAGCAGCCCCTGCTCACCACAACTAGAGAAAGCCCGGGCGCAGCAACAAAGACCCAACGTAGCCAAAAATAAAAATTAATTGATTAAAAAAAAAAGATATACCAAATCAAATAAGTGAGAGAGATGTAATTGATGCTACTACAGTGATAAGCTGAAATCTGCTCTATTTTGAAAAAAACAAGAAACCCTACAACAATTTCTTGAACACTTCATTCTACCTGTAATAGCTAATTACTTAGAAAATACTTCAAAAAATATTTGGATGGGGGTATTACGATTTCTTTCTGCTTATGATAACAAAGAAATATGGATGGAAATCTTTTGCTGTATGTTTATTTCAAGAAATATCTAGAAAACTTGGGATAATACAGTGAATATGCTAAAGGCAGTGAATTTCAGTATGTTATTAAAATTTACTAGAATAGTATGTGTATTTTAAAGTCATTCCATTAAATTAAGCCTACTTCTCTAACTGATTTTAAAGAAACTGGAATTATTTGAATCTGAAAAAGAGTAGTTTTAAAGACGTACATAACCCTGAAGGAAAGGATATTTGCTTATAAAACAAAATGATATACCAAGTTTTTAACTTACAAATTTGATTAAGCAGAAAATTTCAGTATACATTACCTGAAGATGCAAAGTTATGGGATTTTAAATTTCCTACTTCCTTAAGTTCAAAATTCTTATATCAATTCAGCAAGGCAATGGGGACCAAGGTTCAGTGAACACGCCACACCCCTGACACTTCATTGAAACCCAACATTCCATTTTAAAAGAGAAAAAAAAAAATCAATGGGAAAATTACGTATAAAATTTGGCTCTATAGTCAGTTCTTCTGGAACATATCTATTCCAATGTGAACAAATATCTGCATAAAAAGAATCTATGAGATGGAAAATGGTAATTTAGCTGTTCTCCATCTCCACTGAAACCTAACACGAAAACAAGAAGAAAGGGATTTATAGTCAAAGTATGACAGACATATACTTCTATTAAGAAAGGATAACCAAACTACAGTGAAATCTCAGTTAAACAGCTAAGCAGGTAGAATCCTTAATTAAGAAGAATTTCCCCCTAAAGAATAGTCATTGAAATTTAGTCATTCAAGAAGTATACTTAAGGACCAATTTATTTTTTTCCTTCAAATTCTATCGAAAGGCACTATTATACACAATGGAAAGAATAAATAATTGGGAGTTGGAAAATTTGAGCTATACACTCTTGACGATACTAACAAATATTTTTGGATCTTTCAAGTCACTCAACCCTTTCTAGGTCTCCGTTTTCTCAAACGCAAAATGAGGGTTAGAGCTGTTAAGCTCTAGAACAACTTCAAACAAACAAACAAGCAAAAACATACCTTTTCTTAAAATAAAATATTAATTAAAAGTGTAGTAAGTTAAATAAAGGCCGAAAAGCTCTGGCTAAAGTAGGTATAGGGGACTGGAGCCCTGTCCATAACAAGCTGTCCATACCACAGTCTGAGTTTAACAGAACTCTAATGTATCCAAAACATACCATTTAAAAACCTGTAAACACTAAAAATAATTTTCAGAATTATGTCACAGGCGCTGCAAGATTAAAAAACAAATTTTTCACTCTTAAAAAAAATTCAAAACGGGGATTTTTTTTTCAACTAACCAGAAACTGGCAAAGATTCAGTGAACATAAATAACTATTGCTAAGAATTCCAATTAACTGATATTTTATTATATCCAATTATGATTACACTAAATAAATTATAGAACTGTCATAAGGAATTTATACATATATGTATATATATTAAAGAAATAATGCTGTCTGACAAGAAAGGAATGGGCTAATAAACTGGAGATATTAAACCCAGTTAATTTCATGGTTTATATAAAATTCCCTACTTCACAAAAATATTTTGAAATCCCATATTATTCTTCTAAGAATAATCCTAATAAGACAAATCAATTTCACTACCATCAGGCACAAAATGAGCCAAGTGGGATACTTGGAATCCCTAACTTTAGCCACAGAAGCTCCACACAAAGAAGTTATACACTGAACTTCCTCACAATAGTTTGTTTAAATAAAAGGTTCTAGGGAGTTTAAAACAAACACACATCTATATATAGATATAACTATAGTTAAAAAAAAAGTTTTAAGTAAGTCCAAAATAATAATTAAAACAAAATATACAAGTTTAAACATGTAACATAAAAAGCATTTACTAAGGTTTTTCATTATACCCCAAAATTACAAACATCTTAACGTCTGGACATGCATTAGAAATTTAAGCATGAATTTTATTTAAAAATTCCTAAGTTCATTTAAGAAACACTTAAAATGGCACATTTGAAAAGAAATTATATTAACCTCTAAGTATGAAAAAATCTATTATTTTTACATTGATTTAATGTATAAAATTTTGTAATTCAAATAGTCAACCCAACATGGTCATGGTATAAAACTTCATTATTTCATGTATTTAAGCATGAAAAGAAAATTTCCTTTTTGTTAAAAAATAAACTATCAATATGGTATTCTTAATATAACTTCTAAAACTGGTCACTAATGTCTATAATATTCAATTGAAAATATTCTTACCTTTCTTCTGAGCTATACAACCGAGCAAGCCCAAAATCTGCAAGTTTTATCTGCCCTCTGGTGGAAGTAAGATAAAATGAAAAAATATTAGTCTACTCTGAATTGATCTTACACATTCATGTTCTATTCCTAGAACTAAGCAAAAATTCACTGATATAACTGAAACTTCGATTATACTGCAGTACCCAAGGTTCTACAGGAAAAGGCAAATAGATAAACTCACAACAATATAAGGCAAAAATCAGTACTTTTCTTCGGATAATTTCAGCTACTATTACACTAGTACTGTTGTTATATTATTATGATATATATATAGTATATTATTATATATAGTAATAATAGTACTAATAGTTTCTCGGTACTATTCAGTTCCTATTTAGAAAAGTACACTTCAATGAAAATAAAACAAAATGAGGTAATTCATACTACCTTAGTAATAAGACAAATTATTTGTTCAATTCCAGCCAATAATGCGCAAGAAATGAATCACATCATTTTAAATTTATGTTTAATTTTCCACTTCTTAGAGTGACATGGTGCTCTATAGAACACTTGCTACTAACTAAAATCAGGACCAGGCATGCCTCACTTAAACCAACAAATAGTACCAATTACAAGAGAATTATCAGAGTTCAGGTTATGCTGTCAGTGAACTATTTAACATAAGCTTTGAATATGTATGTATGTATGTACGTGCATATACACGTCAAAAAATGTTCACTTTACAACTGTGATGACTGACTGTTTTTTTAAAAAATTCCAAATTAAAAAAGATGCTAAAACCTATTCTTAACCTAAAACTGAAATCACATAATTAATTATTAGAAGAACCATTCACATTATTTGGAAGAATATCAAATGAGAGGGTCAACTAAGTATTTTGGTTGGGGGGAGTGCCTATAATCTTTATTACTTCCCTCCCCCCCACCCCCCCATGGAGGTATGACAGCTGTTATTGACCAACAACAACAAAAGAAAAGGAGTGGTTAAGTAGTCTGCCCAAGGTCACATAAACTACTATATGGTTTATGTATACTAGTATATTGATTCAAACTATTACGTGGATTCAAACTCAGGTCTTTATGACTCGAAAACCCCTATTTATATAAGGTCAAAGGGACTGTAAAGTTCTTTAGAGGTTTGATCCAATTAATCCTATTAAATTCCTTGGATTGAGGGGATGGATGAAACTTCAACAAGTCAACCAAGTATTATTTTACATACATTACAAACTATTATTGGAAGTTAATTAACTAAAGTATATTTAACACAACTTCAGACGTAGCCCAAGCTGTAATATTGATTTTGTTAAAGTAGTCTGAGCAATAAAAACCTAAATTTTAAATCTTTTTAACAGAATCAAGGTACACATTATATAAGACTCATTTTAAACATATATATCAAACTCATATCATACCTATTATTTAGAAGAATATTTGAACACTTAATATCTCGATGCAAAAAGTTCTTCTTATGACAATAATCCAGACCTTCCATAAGCTGTCTCATGAATGACTTTATGTGATTTTCATTAAAATGAACCAAGCCTGATTCCAGTAGTCCCATCAGATCATGGTCCATATATTCAAACACCAGATAAAATGCACCTAAGAACAACAATTAACACATTAAAGATTTTGTTCTTACAACTTTTCTATAGGCTCAGAATTTTTAAAAAATAAAATGCTGGGGAGAAAATTAATCCTTGAAAAGAACTGCTACTTCTGTCATTTAATAATGTTCATGTCCTTCTCTCTGAATTTAATATCAATACCATCCCAAGGAACTATCTAGCCAGTCTTCTTCTCCCAAAGAAAACTGCTATGATATAAAATCAACACTGCTAATTTCCACACTGCATAGTTTCTGGGTATGATTGATGTAAAATAAATTCTTAGCTGTTTTACATATTGAACAAATTGTCTCTCAGCAGAAGCTGAATAAAATCAGTATAGTTCATCAAAGAAAATTTAAAGATGTTGTAAGAATTACTTTTGATAAAAAAAAAAGAGTCTGGGCCCAGTCGGGCTTTAGATGACTTCTATTAAGTTTTCAATAAACATATAATTTAATTCTTTTATACAGCTCCAGAGCATTTGAAAGCATACAAATTACAACTTTATTTTATAATACCAGCTTATTAATCCTGCTACTAAATCCTAAAACAGCACATAGCACATACACAACATACATATGATAGATTCAAAATTCCTAAATGAAACTTGCACAAATTGAATCTAAAGCTGTATCTACAAATATCTCAATCAGGCAGTTTAATTTATCAATTCGAGAATGGAAAAGCTAATAAAATTCAATACATCTATCTTTCAAAGTAAAAAAGTTATCAATATGCCAAAAAAAAGGCATCTGAAGAAAGTTCATGATCAGTTCGTGATTAAAAACAGAGCAAAGGGAATTCCCGGACGGTCCAGTGGTTAGGACATGGTGCTTTCACGGCAGGGCCCAGGTTTGATCCCTGGTCCAGGGATCCTGCAAGCTGTGGGCACGGCCAAAAAAAAAAAAAGAACAGAGCAAAGATTTCACAGTAAACTTGCAATAGAAAGGTTCTTTCTTAAAAGTTTATAATGGTACCTCTCTGAAACCAACAACTATTGTCATATTTAATAGTAAAATGTCAGATGCTGTACACAAGACAAGAATGTTCATTATTACTAACTATTCTAGAAGTTAGTAAGTAAAATTAAAAACAAAGTATAAAAACTTAAAGTGACAAAAACATGATTATTGGTAGATGAGATGACGATTCTAAAAGATCCAAAAGAATAAAAAAGTAGCTGTGTTAGAAAAAAATCATACACAAAAAATAAGACTTTATATATGCCAGCAACAATTAGAAATTAAAATTAGAAACAATTAGAAAGTAAAATTTAAATGACTTTGCAATAGAAAAAAAATACTACAAACAACTAGGAATAAACTTTAACAATTATACAAATTTATTAAGGATTCACCAAATTGTAAAATTCTGTATTTTAATGCAATTTCAGTAAAAGGACCAATGATTTGTTGTTTCTTTTGCTGAAAGAACACTTGAGAAACTAACTCTAAAGTTCACCTTGAAGAAAACAAAACCAGAGTATCAACCAAAACGTTTCTTAAAATAAACATTTGCCCTACCAGAAATTAATATGACCTACTGTACTACTGGGACACATAGAAAAATGCATATAATATATACCAGAAAAAAAAATCCCAAATACGTATCTACTAACTATGAAAACAGCCATTTTAAATCAGTGAAGGAAAAAGAGAGGCAGAATAGTACTGGGACAAAGGCAGTAACCCCAAAGGCAGATTGGGAATTATACCAAAAATAAACCTATTAAAAAACTGACAAATTTCACTAAATAAAAATTTAGAAACACATATGGTAAGAAATAAATATGAAATAGAGGTAAAAGGCAAATAAACGACAAGCTGAAGAACCTATTTGCAACATAACAGATTAATTTTCTTAATATAAAACAAAGTCTTGGGGCTTCCCTGGTGGCGCAGTGGTTGAAAGTCCACCTGCCGATGCAGGGGACACAGGCTCGTGCCCCGGTCGGGAAGATCCCACTTGCCGCGAAGCGGCTGGGCCCGTGAGCCATGGCCACTGAGCCTGCGCGTCCGGAGCCTGTGCTCCGCAACGGTAGAGGCCACAACAGTGAGAGGCCTGCGTATCGCAAAAAAACAAAACAAACAAACAAAAAAACTTACTACAACAACTAAAAAAAATAAAATATCTTGATAATTTGTTATATTGATTACATACTGGAATAATCTATTGATATACTGGGTTAAATAAAAATATTATTAAAATGAACAGAGCTTTCAAAAATGAGACTAACCGATTATTTTAAATTAAAATATAATGTCTTGCATTCTGTTTCTATTAGACAGTACTGAATTAGAGTAAGAATTGAAACAGAAGAGCTAAAACTATCTCTGCATGCAGATGACCTGAATGTTTGTTCTCTGAAAGGACATATACATTCAATTTAAAAAACTGTTAAAAACAGTGACACAATTTAGAAAAACAGCAGAAATAAAACATACAGTAGTCACTGGGCTTCCCTGGTGGCGCAGTGGTTAAGAAACTGCCTGCCAATGCAAGGGACATGGGTTCGAGCCCTGGTCCGGGAAGATGCCACATGCCATGGAGCAACTAAGTCCGTGAGCCACAACTACTGAGCCTGCGCTCTAGAGCCCGCGAGCCACAACTACTGAAACCCCCATGCCTAGAGCCTGTGCTCCGCAACAAGAGAAGCTGCCGCAATGAGAATCCTGTGCACCTCAACGAAGAGTAGCACCTGCTCTCCACAACTAGAGAAGAGCCCGCGCACAGCAATGAAGACCCAACGCAGCCAAAAATAAAATAAATTTTTAAAAAAAGATCTAAAAAATAAAATAATAAAACATACAGTAGTCATTAACATAGCTACCAGTTAAAAGAAAAACATGGAGGTCCCATTTATAATAAATAATTTTTTTTTAATTTAAGAAATGTGCAAAATACATCAGAGATAAATTACAGAACACTTTTAAAAGGCAAAAAACTATAATTAAAAAAATGGATACATTCTTAGGAAGGCTCAACATGATAAAGATTTTCCCTAAGTAATTTATAAATTAAACAAAGCTCTATTTTTAAAAATACCTTGTTTTCTTCCTACAATTAGATAAGCTGACGTTATATCCACACAGGAAAATAACTAAGTAAGAATAGCAATGAAAATATCTGAAAGAGAAAGGCGGGGTGGGCACTAGGCTCTACCAGCCCAGACAGTTTAAGACAGAACAGTGAATTCCTATAATTAAAAAGCGTGATACTGCGAAAGGAACATGAAATAAAACAAATCCAGAATTATACCCAGGTATATATGGAACTTTAGTAAATGATAAAGATGGCATCATATCAATTCAGTGGGAGAAAAGATCAACTTATTATAAATCAGCAATATTGGGACAACGTGAATAGCCAGATAGAAATAGTTAAAACTGGTCTGTTCCTCACAACATATATACCAGCATAAAAAGCAAATGAACCAGTATTAAAGATAAAAAATAAAACCATGAAAGTATTTTTTTTAAACATGAATTCCTTAATAACCTCAGAGTGGGGAAAACTTTCCTAACTAGGAATCAAACCAAGATGCAACAGGGGAAAAGGGGGAAAAGACTGATAATGTGACTATGTAAAAACAAAAATCTACTGAGCAGCTGAAAACACTGTAAGCAAATTTTGAAAAATATAGCAAACTGGCAAAAAACCATTAGCAACTTATTCCAGATAAATTACTTATACCCACTAAAAAAGCCTCTCTAAATTGAAAAGAAAAAGATTAATAACCGCACAGAAAAGTGGGCAAAAGACAGATAACCCAGACCACACACACGAGCAGTAGCCAACTGCCCTTAAACCAATGGAAAGTCGCTTAGCCTTGCTCATAATAAAAATGTATTTCTCAAGCTAAAACTTCACCACAATAACAAATTAACAACAGCTCAAATGTATGACACCAGATTCTAATGGCAAAGCTGTAAGGAACACTCTCATACACTGCTAGGAATTTGGCAATATCTAGCTAGCTTAATCATATTTAGCATTTCCATTTCTGTTTGACCTAACCAGCCCAATTCTACGGGCCTGTCCAACAATTCACTGACAAAAATACAAGATGGTGTAGGCAGACAGCTATTCAAAGCAGCATTATTTCTAATAGCAAAAGACTGGAAACAATGCAAGCATCTATCAGTGGGAGACTAACGGAATAAACTGATACATCCACACAGCAGAGTACTGTGTAGCCATATCTATCTACTGATATGGAGTAATTTTCAGTATATATAATTAAATGAAAAGAACCAGGAACAGTAGAGCAGTTATTAATATGACATCTTTTATATAAAAGGGGGAGGGTGAATATGTAGCAAAGAAAAACTGTAAGGATGAACTAAACACTTAAAAAAAAAGGTCGTCCCTGGGTAAGGGAGAGAACTGGAAAAAGGAATGAAAATGAGACTACTCTGAATGTGCCCTGCTTTACAGCTTTGAGTTTGGAACCATGTAAATGTTTCACATGATTAACTATACATCATCACACTGAAAAGGTTAGAAAAACAGTACCTGAAAAATTAGAAACAGATGAACCTACACGTGTATCAAACCGTCTATACTAACATTAACTGATTATGGATTCTGACTATATTATCCCTAGTGGGGCATATGCTAAGGACAAAAAGAACCAATAAGAAATCTTAAACTGCATTCAGTAGTCTTCTTAGTAATTAACATTGTTATCTTGAAATTATTATATGTATATTGTAGGACAATGCTAATTTCTTAGGAACCAAGGTTTTTAGTATTAAAAAAAAGACAAGTATAGGATCAAAAATTTATAAATCCCGCACTTTTAATTTTAAATTAAAATCATTTACAGTAGCCAGCCTCTAAGGTGACCCCAGTAATTTTCATCTGCTGGTATCCATGCCGTCCATTCAAGGATGGCCTGTGTGACCAACAGAATATTGAAGACGTGGTAATGTCACTGACCACCAAGGCTAGGTCATAAAGATATTGCAGCTTCCATCTTATTTTCCTGGATCATTTGCCCCGAGAGAAGCCAGCCACCAAGCTGTCAGAATAGTCAAGCAACACTTTTGAAAGGCCCGTGCTAAGAAGAACTGAGACCTCCCCTCAACAGTGGAACGACAGTTTGCTAGCGATGTGAGGGAGCCACCCTGGAGTAGATTGTCCCAACCCTAGTTACACCTTCTAGTGACTACAGCTCCAGTCAACATCTCACTGCAATCTCATGAGAGAATCCAAGCCAAAACCGCCCAGCCAAGATGCTCCCAAATTCCTGCCCAGAGAAACTGTAAGAGATAATAGCTTCCAGCATCACCTCTGAAGTACAATTGTCAAAGAAGTGAACTTATATCTAAATAATCATCTAGATCTAACTTCCATTTATAGGAAATATCAGGGTTAGAAGAACAAGCTACCCGCCACCAAAAGGACGGATACTGTAGATGACAACAGACTTAAGATAATAATTAACCACATACAATGTGCAGATTTCTTGTTTGCATCCTGATTCAAAGAAAGCCAACTATTAAAAATATTTTTGAGACAACTACATGAATATGGACAGTTAGATAATAATATAAAATTGCCAATTTTGTTAGGTAGGCCTCCTTCTTGTCTTTTTTAACATAATAGCAACTTCATTATAGATTACAGGCAGATAATCAAGAATTTATGTTTACAATATAATGCATGGGATTCACTCAAAAATAACCCAGCAAAATAAAAACAAGTCGAGGGAGAGAAATAAACAAGATTAGCAAAATGTGATAACTGCTAAATGTGAGGGATGGGGACAATGGGATTCATCATACCATCTTCTCTACTTTTAAGTATGTTTGAACATTTCAGTAATACTGAATTTTTTAAGTGTCTGAAACAAAACTAAATAAATGAAAATTTTAGAAGGCATTCAAATTATGCTGAATTAAGGGATATATTTATTATTCCCATATTTTTAATTTGTTTTTATTTCTATCGAGGTTGTATATTTACGTAGTTTTAAGCAATGTTTTCAAACTGTGGGTCATGAAATCAGTTTAGTAGGTCACGACCTGCATTTCAAAAAGTTTTTTCTATTGCTTGATATTTTTTCCTATATTGTATTTAAACATTAATAAAATCATATGTAATAATATTTTTTATATAGCATGCCAAATAAAATTTCACTTTGGTAGGAATTTATATGCATACATATGCTTAGAAAAATGTCCAATATCAAAATTCTAAGAGCAGTTTATCTCTGTGTGAGCAGATGGGTGATTTTTACTTTCTTCTTATGCTGCCATCTTCTGACTTTTCTACAAGGAGCACAAATAATAATTTTTAAATATATTAACAACTGTGCCTAATATACAAATTTATAAGGAAAAAACAAATAACCCAAATGAAAGAAATGGCAATATCACAAATAAATATGCACATAGGAAATCAAAACTGTAAACATATGTAAGATGCTTCAGACCTCACTAGTAATCAGGAAAGTACTAATCAAAGAAACAATGAGAAACCATTTTCACCTGTCAGATTGGCAATATCCAGTGATGTCCAAATGAAAGGAAACTCATACACTGCTACAATTTTTTGGCAAAGTATGCTGACAAAAGAAAATATCCCTTGACTTGAATATCCCACTTTTGGAAGTAACCTAAGGAAATATCAGCACCAGTATGCAAGTATACATGTATAAGCACATTTCTAGCAGTATTGTTTGTAATGGAAAAAAGATGGGGAAAACTGAGTGCCCATCAAGGGAGAATGGCTGAATAAGCCCAGTATATCCATACCACGGCATATTATGCAGCTAGATAAAAGAAAGTTTTATCACCTAGAGATGTGTTGTATTCCTTAATAAGAAAAGTAAAATACAGAATTAAAAAAAAACCCCACAATTAGCACAGAGGACTTATGGTTTCTCGTCCAACAGTAAGGAGTCTGGAAGTCGCCACACCCATCCTCACAATGAGAAAACAGCAAAACAAACTAAAAATCAACAGTTCTTCTTAGATCCATCAGAGACTGAGGTCACAGAGCAAAGCACTGCCCCCAAAATTGGTGAGAGAGACAGGCAGATACAGAGAATCACCAGTTCACCAGAGGAGAGGCCCAGAAGCAGAAGCCTCCACAAGAACCATTACCTTGGTAGGAAAGCCTAAACTATAATTGAAAAATTGCTAGAGGCTCAGTGTGAACAAGTTTAAGAGTTAAAAACTCCAGGGGTTCCAGTCTTAGGGAAGCCCCCACCACCACCTTCTGTGAGTTTTATCACCAGGAACCCTACCAGCTTATCACACTGAAGATCAGAGATAAATCAAGTTGTTCTTCCAGCAAGGGGACAGGAAAAACAGTCATGATGAAATACACCCTAATCATTCTGTTCTTTACCAAGGTTTGCCCTCAAGAGAAACTATTTTACCAGAGCGTAACCAACTGGGGTTCAATAAGAGCCTTATCAGCCGGGCAAAGAGGAAATATCCAACTCCAGAACACTCTAGCCTTTGACTTAGGGGAAAGAAACACTGACCTCCAGCACCTTTTAGCATTCCTGTCTCACTTCAGAGGGAAAAGAAACAAGAAAACTGATAAACATGTCTGAAGGATATAGGCTCACTAAAAAACTGAGACCAAATCACAGGACTACAGAACACTTCCCCTCCCCCCATAACTTACCATCATATATAATAACAGGGTACAACATCTGAAAGAACTGCATATCTCAGACCTTATTTAAGAAGTCTCCACAGAAACCAAAAGACAACAGGGGAGGAAATCTTAGCCTCTGACACAGCTTCCGCAAACAATAAACACAACCTAACTGCTAGCCAGATAAACATAAAACCTTACACTAAAGGCCGATTTATCTGTTTATTTTATCCAATACCTCTTTATAGTCTGAAGAGAAAAAGCAAGCATCAGGGAGATTCAGATATAGAAGAGAAATTGGAATTATCAAACCAGGAATTTTTAAGTAACTATGATTAATGTTCTAAGGGTTCTAACGGAAAAATTAGACAATATGCAAGAACAGATGGGTATTGTAAGCACAAAAATGGAAATTCTAAGAAACAACCAAAAGAAAATGACAGAAATCAAAAACACTGTAACAGAAATAAAGAATGCCTTTGATGGGCTCATCAATACACCAGACATACAAGAGCAAAGAATCAGTGAGCTTGAAGATATGTCAAAAGGAACTTCGAAAAGCTGAAATGCAAAGGAAAATAAAGAGAAAAAAAGAATATCCAAAATGTGGGACAATTACAATATACATGTAAATGGGAATACTAGAATCAAAGGGGGAAGGGAGGAAGGAAGGAAGGGAAGGAGGAAGGGAGGGAGGGAGAACGGAAAAAATACTAAAAGTAATAATGATTGAAATTTCCCCAAATGATAAATATCAAACCACAGATCCAGGAAATTTAAAGAATATAAAGGAGGATAAATATTAAAACATCTACACCTAAGTATATCACATTCAAACTACTGAGAATCAAAGACAAAAAGAAAATCTTGATAGAAGCCAGAAGGAAAAAAAACAGCTTACCTTTACAATAGCAAAGATAAAATGTATACTGGATTTCTCCTCGGAAACCATACAAGCCAGAAGAGAGTGAAATGAAATATTTAAAGTGTTGAAAGAAAAAACCTAACAACTTAAATGAAGGTAAAATTAAAATCTTTATTTTTCTTATTGATTGACCAAACAGTTAACAGTCTGTTCAAAATAATAATAGCAAAAATGCATTCACTGAGTATAGCTTGTGGATAAGTAAAATGAAAACCAATGTTATAAGGGATGGGATGGAGGAAATGGGAATAGTCTGTTATGAGGTACCTATACAACCTAAAGTAGTATAATGTTATTTTATTTTATTATTTTATTTTTTATTTTTTTGTGGTACGCGGGCCTCTCACTGTTGTGGCCTCTCCCGTTGCGGAGCACAGGCTCTAGATGCTCAGGCTCAGCGGCCATGGCTCACGGGCCCAACCACTCCATGGCATGTGGGATCTTCCCGGACTGGGGCACAAACCCATGTCCCCTGCATCGGCAGGCAGACTCTCAACCACTGTGCCACCAGGGAAGCCCTATTTATTTATTTTAAATTTATTTTATTTATTTTATTTCTGGCCGCGCTGGGTCTTCACTGTTGTGCGTGGGCTTTCTCTAGTTGTGGCGAGCGGGGGTTACTCTTCATTGCGATGCGCAGGCTTCTCATTGCCGTGGCTTCTCTTGTTGCGGAGCAGGGGCTCTAGGCGCACAGGCTTCACTAGTTGTGGCGCACGGGCTCAGTAGTTGTGGCTTGTGGGCTCTAGAGAGCAGGCTCAGTAGTTGTGGCGCATGGGCTTAGTTGCTCTGTGACATGTGGGATCTTCCCAGACCAGGGCTCGAACCCACATCCCCTATACTGGCAGGTGGATTCTTAACCACTGTGCCACCAGGGAAGCCCAAAAGTAGTAAAATGTTATTTTAAAGAGGACTTGGACAAATTGTAAATGTACATTGCAAACACAAGGGCAACAACTAAATAAAAATTTTAAAAGAAGAATAGTTGATATGCTCAGAAAAGAGAAGAAATAGAGTCATATAAAAAGACTAAGACAAAAGAAGGCAGAAAAAGAGTAGAAGAAAAACAAGCAAGGGCAACTAATAGAAAATATAACAAATACAGTAGATAATAATCCAACTATATCGACAAGTACTTTAAATGCCAACAGTCTAAAATACACCAATTAAAACACACAGAATGTTAGAGTGAATTAAAAAGGAAAAGAAAAAAAGACCCAATTGTACGATGCCTACAAGAAATCCACTTTAAATATAAAGACAGAGTAATACTAAGCAAAAGAAAGCAGGAGTAACTATATTAAATTTCAGACAGAGCAGACTTAAGAGCAAAAGAAGTTATCAGGAATAAAGAGGAGCATTACATAATGATAAAGGAGTCGATTTTCCAAGAAGACATAACAAGCTTTAATGTGTATACTCCTCAAAACGAAGTCTCCACTATTACACTTGGAGACTTCAAGACCCCTCTGACATTAATTGACACATGCAATGAGACGAAATCAGTGAGAACATACAGCACCATCAATCAACTGGATCTAACATATCTATATTAATATTTCAACAACAGCAGAATACATCTTCTCAACTTCCCATGAAACATTCACCAAGACAGACCACAGTCACATGCATAAAACACACCTAACAAATTTAAAAGAACAGAAATCATACAAAGTATGCTAATGGAATTAAACTAGAAATCAGTAACAGAAAGATAGCTGGAAAACTGCAAAATACTTTTTAAATTTTTTTCTAAATAACACATGGGTTACATAAGAAGTCTAAAATACATTTTTAAATATTTTGAAGTACATAAAAATAAAAACGCAATTTACCAAAGTACGTGGGATACAGCAAAACTATTGCTTAGGGGAAAATTACAGCACTGAATACACGTATTAGAAAAGAAGACCTAAAATCAATAACCTATGCGTCCACTTTAGGAAACCATAAAAACAGCAAAGTAAGCAGAAGAGAATAATAAAAATTGTAACAGAAATCAGAGATATTGAAAATGGGAAATGAAGAGAAAAAAAAAAAAGTCAGTGAAACCGAAAACTGATTCTCTGAGAAGAATAATATAATTGGTAAGCCTCTAGCCAGGTTAACTAAGGAAAAAATTACTAATATCAGAAATGAAAGATGGGACATCACTATTGCTCCCCAAAGCATTAAAAGCATAGTAAAGGAATATATGAACAGCTCTATGCCGACAAATTTTATATTCTAGATGAAATGAACCAATAATTTGAAAGACACAATCTACCAAAACTCACACAATGAGAAACAGATAATCTGAATAGGCCCAAATCTATTAAAGAAAAGGATCAATAATAGCCTTCCAAAACAGAAAGCACCAGGCCCAGATGGCTTTACTGGTGAATTCCACCAGACATTTAAGGAAGAAATTGTACCAGTTCTCTACAATCTCTTCCAGAAAATACAAAGAGACAAGACTACTTCCTAACTCATTCTATAAGGCCAGCATTACTCTTAATACCAAAACCAGACAACTGAACTTCAACAACAGAGCAAAGGCACTTTTGTACGAAAGGGAAAGTCTTCAACAAATGCTGCTTAACAAGCGGACACAGACATGCCGGGCAAAAAAAAATTCAAATCTAGATACAGACCTTACACACGTCACAAAAATTAACTCAAAATGGATCATAGACCTAAGGGCAAAATGCAAAACTAAAAAACTCCTGGAAGATAACAAGGAAGAAAACCCAGGTGATCTTGGGCTTGACAATGACACCAAAATCACAATCTGGAAAAAAGAAATGGTGTGCTTATGAAAGAAGCTGGAGTTGATTAAAATTAAAAACTTCAGCTCTGCAAAAGACACCATTAAGAGAACGAAAAGACAAGCCAGACTGGAGAAAATCTTATAAAACACATCTGATAAAGGACTGGTATACAACATATACAAAGAAACCCTAAAACTCAACAATAAGAAAACAAAAAGCCCAATTAAAAAAATGAGCAAAAGATCTGAACAGATACATCACCAAAGAGAAGACACAGATGGCAAATAAGTATATGAAAAGATTATCAACATCATATTTCAATAGAGAATGGCAAATTAAAACAACCACGGGATACCATACATACTTATCAGAATGAAAAAATCCATAACAATGACAATGCCAAATGCTGGTGAGGATATGGAACAACAAACTCTCATTCATTGCTTGTGGGAATGCAAGATCATACAGCCACTTTTCAAGACACTTTGGAAGTTTCTTACAAAAGCAAACATACTCTTACCATACAATCCAGCAATCACACTCCTTGACATCTACCCAAAGAGGCTGAAAACTTATATTTACACTGAAACTTGCACATGAATGTTTATAGCTGCTTTATTCATAATTGTCAAAACTTGGAAGCAACCAAGATATCCCTCAGCAGGTGAATGGATAAATACACTGTGGTACATCCAGACAATGGAGTATTGATCAGCACTAAAAAGAAATTAGGTATGAAGCCATGAAAATCCATAGAGCAAACTTAAATGCATATTACTAAGTGAAAGAAGCAAATATGAAAAGCCTACATACTGTATGTTTCCAACTTTGATGATATTCTGGAAAAGGTAAAACTATGGAGACAGTTAAAAAATCAAGTGTTTGCTGTGGTTGGGGGTGGGAGTGGGCAATGAATAGGCAGAACACAGGATTTTTAAGACAGTGAAAGTATTGTGTGTGTGTGTGTGTGTGTGTGTGTTCCTGTCAGATTCTCTGTGGGGCTTTATATGCCTCTCGTCTTTATCCCTCTTTCTCTGTGTCCCCGTCTGTGGGTCTATCAAACTGTGGGGGTTTTTTTTCTTTTTTTTTTTTGCCGTACGCGGGCCTCTCAATGTTGTGGCCTCTCCCTGTTGTGGCCTCTCCTGTTGTGGAGCACAGGCCCCGGACGCGCAGGCTCAGCAGCCATGGCTCATGGGCCCAGCCGCTCCGCGGCATGTGGGATCTTCCCGGACCGGGGCACGAACCCGTGTCCCCTGCATCGGCAGGCGGACTCTCAACCACTGCGCCACCAGGGACGCCCCAAACTGTGTTTTTGTTGGACTCTGTATCTCTGCTTGACTGACTGCCTGACTGACTCTCTCTCTCTCTCTCAGTTTATATACTTAAATATATATTTTTATTATTTCTATTTCCATTTTTGTGCATAGACAACGGTCTTGAAGGATATATAACAGGCTGTTAACCCTGGCTGGGTTGGGCAAAGTAGCAAGAGAAATGGGAAATTAATTGGTTTTCTTTTTGGCTGTGTTGGGTCTTCGTTTGGGCTTTCTCTAGTTGCAGGGAGCGGGGACTACTCTTTGTTGCGGTGCTCAAGGTGGTTGCTGCAGCAATAGCCCCTTCTTGCTCTCAGGCTCACACCTCACAAGTAAGAGGACCCCACTCAATACATGAGATCTCAGGAAAAGTCTCAGCCTTGCGACAGAAAGACTGTAAGGCTCTAACTGGCCAGACCTGAACGACATGCATCTCGGGAGCTAGAAGTGAAGTCAGTTCCACAGTTACATGGACTAAAAAGAGAAAAAAGCTGGAACCTCAAAAACAAAAACAAAAAGCTCAAGGCTATTATATGAAGTAAATAGGAAGTAGGGTAAATTGGTGGTAGCAGACACCAAAACATGTCCAATACAATACCTACCCCAAAGTATGGCCAATATCAAGCTATATTCATGAAGCTGAGTTTTTCAACTTATATTAAATCTAGAACATAATGTAAAATTCCAATTCCTTTTTAGAAAACTCATGTAAAGCCAGAGACAAATAACAAAAAAGCTTTCTGAAGTACAAAAATCATTCAATTCCTGTTACTACCCCAAGTACCTGTAAAAATGGACAAATCTTATGAGTGTATAACAGTTGTTATTAGAAAATCCCTTTATACACTAAAATGACCCCAAATCCCCAAATCGGAAGTCCGGTACCTGAAAACCTAGAAGTGAAATGAACTTAAATCCTATTAACAAGTCCAATAATGGAAGACAAGTCAGTAAATAACTATTATGTTCACTAAAATAAAACACTGAAGTCAGAACATTAAAAAAAAGAGTATATCAATGCAACTTTCCACATCCTAAATTAAAAATGGTCAATAATTCCATTACCTTTATGACTCAGCATGGTTGGCTGCCAATTCCCACCTGTCCTACAGATACAGACTAACTTAAATGAAAAAAAAAAAATGTGTGTAACCTTTACTTTGCTCAGCAGAGCAGGTATTTCTCAATCTTCTTACATAACACTCTAGTGTCTTCAGATTTCACGTAAAGCCAATGAATCGACCTCTGTATAACTCAGCTATCTCTTTCTTGCCAAATAAGCTCCTGAGTTCTGAAAGTGGTACTTTTCTTAGTTTCTTTCCTTTTTATGATATTCTAATTTGGGTACATTTTATGTTAAGTAAGTTCTTGGCAACCCTCCTGCTGGTGACTGGTTTACAGATATGCAGGCATAAGTACATCTTCAAAGAGCCATGGGAAGCCAGGATGTCTCTCACCAGATACGAACAACTGCCTCTCCAAGCCATACTACGGTGAGAATGAAACAGACAGTATGGATAGCATAACTTGGGTCTTTGGTGACATCCTTAAGCCATTGAACCAACTTACCCTAAAGCCTGCCCAATCTCTGGACCTCTTCCTATGAAAGCTAAGAGACTTCCACACAGTTTAAACCATTCCAATTGGATTTTCTGTTACTCTGCTGAAATCACTCTAATACAAGTGAGATGGCTAATTTTATGTGTCAATTCAGCTGCACTATAGTACCCAGATGATTGGTCAAAACCAGTCTAGATGTTGTGTAAAGGTATTTTTAGATTTAATTAACATTTAAATCAGTAGACTTTGAGGAGAGCTCAAATGTGGGTGGGCTTCATCCAATCATTTGGAGTCTTAACAGAAAGGACTGAGGTCACTTACAGAAGAAGGAATTCTGCTCCAGACTGTCTTTGAACTCAAGACTACAACATCAACTCCTGCCACAATTTCCAGCTTGCCAGTAGGCCTTACAAATGACAGACTTGCCTGCCTCTACAATCATGTGACCCAATTCCTTAAAATCAATCTCTCTGTATATATGTATATACCCTAATGGTTTTACGTCTTGAAGCAATAAGCTCAACAGTTTTCCTTAAGTTTATTACATTTTAAAGAACAAAACTTTTTTTACAGATTTGATATATTAGTTGACAATAATAAATTGCACATATTCAGAAGGTATACTTTAAATAGTTTTCACACAGGTATACACTTGTGAGACTGTGGCTACAATTAAGATACTGAACACATCTATCACCCCAACAGGTTTCCTAGTACTCCCAGAATATATCTATCTGTAAAACAAAAATTGGAATAAACTTTATATATTCCTTTCTAAACTTTTTTCAGTTCATAATATAGAGGGTAAACAATTTTCCTTATTATCATTTAACTTTTACATAATTTTAATAGCTATATGGTATTCCACAGTAATAACATGCCATAATTCTGTTTAATAATCCTTTATTGTTAGATGGTTAAGTTGTTTCTAACATTTTGCAATAAGCAATAAGCAATGCTATGAAGAAGTCTCATAGCTACATCAATGTAAAGTCATGATTACTTCCTTATATGCTTCTAAAAATAGAATTGCTAATTTACAAGACATTACCTTCTAAGAAATAATAATTATAATATCAACGTCAAATATGTACAGAGCATTTAGTATGTGCCACATACCCTACCATGCCCTTAAACACTCTCTGAAAGTTATACCAATTTTCACTCTCAAGCATTACATAAATATACCCATCTATGGTCTATACACTGACCAAGTTTTTTAAAAAATCCTTGCCCTTCTCCAACTAAACCTCAATGTAATTCCAGTCAAATCTCCACTGATAAGTTTTCACAGCTCATATCCATCTAAATGCATGAAAATATGCAAGATCTTCTCTTAAGGGGGGAGAGGAGAGGAGACCCTTACCTACAGAAATTAAAAGGTAATATAAGGTTGCAATAATTGAAACAAAGTGATATGGCAGCATGACATGCAAAAGGGTCAGTAAAACAGGAGACCCCAGAACGTATGGGAACTTGATTAAAGACAGCATAAGAGAATAAAATAAAAACAATTTAAATATCTAAAATTTCTGAACTAGAAGAGAAGTTGAAAAAAACACAGAAAAACATTCTTGTAATTTTCCAAACCACTTTCCCTCAAAAAGCCCCAAAACTGACAGAATGACCATATACAAGATTTAAATTAACAAAGAACATAGAAAAAGGGCAAGCAACAGAAAGGAGAAAAATTATCTATGATATGTGAAACACATGAAGCATTAATATCCATATTTTAATAAATCTCTCCAGTTGGTAAGAAAATGCCAAAGGAAGAGGCACTTCACAGAAGAAATGGAAAAAACATGAAAAAAAAATTTAACCTCACAAGTAATAATAAAAAAAAGTATTAATTTCTCTTATGAGCTGGACAAAAACTGTAAAATCAATAATGTACTTTGATTCAGTAAACTAGCCATTCACACAAAATTGTAATAGTATGTAAACTGGTATAAGCTTTCTTATAAGTTAATTGGGCTATAATTAGTAACATAAAAAAGAATTGTATCATTTAACCTAACAACTCCACTTTTAAGAATGTTATCTACAGGGCTTTCCTGGTGGCCCAGTGGTTAAGAATCTGCCTGCCAATGCAGGGGACACAGGTTTAATCCCTGGCCTGGGAAGATCCCACATACCGTGGAGCAACTAAGACCATGCGCCACAACTACTGAGCCTGCACTCTAGACCCCACGAGCCACAACTACTGAAACCCATGTGCCTAGAGCCCGTGCTCCACAATGAGAAGTTATCACAATGAGAAGCCCGCACACCGCAATGAAGAGTAGCCCCCGCTCACCACAACTAGAGAAAGCCTGTGTGCAGCAACGAAGACCCAACAAAGCCAAAAATAAAAACAAATAAATTAATTTTTTAAAAAAAGAATGTATCTACAGAAAGACTCAAAGAAATACACACAGATTTACATTTAATGATGTTTGATAAAGCACTGTTAATAAAAGCTAAAAACCAATAACCTAAAGACCCATTTATGGGGAAAGTCTAGTAAAATAAAATATATCCAAATTACAAAACTACAGGGACTTCCTTGATGGTCCAGTGATTAAGAATCCGCCTTCCAATGCAGGGGACACGGGTTCGATCCCTGGTCAGGGAACTAAGACCCCACATGCCACTGGGCAACTAAGCCCACGCGCTCTAGAGCCCACGCACCACAACTAGAGAGAAGGCCCACAAGGCGCAACGGAGAGCCCACACGCCACAATGAAAGATCCCGCATGCCACAACTAAGACCTGATGCAGCCACATAAATAAATAAATATTTAAAATAAGTAAATAAATTCACATTAGAATTTTGAAAAAACAAACTGAAAAACACTATCTTGCTTTTTTTAAATGGTTGCATGATACACAAAATGTCTGTTTTACAGAACATTGCATATTATGTCCTCAACTCTGTAAAAATTAATGATTAAACAAGGTGTATACTTGTTTTTCACAAAAAAATGTCTGAAAAGAAACTAAAGAAGAGGGAGCCACTGGTGTCTCTTCATTGTTGGCCAAATGTCAGAGCATCTATGCATATGTCTCTCATCTACTCATTTATGTTTTTTATTTCTACATGTCCAGGGCTTTATCTCAACCAGATACGTTATTTTTATAATTCTAAAAAGTATCAGGTAAGAGAAGTTCTTTTAAAAACACTCCCAGTTTTTGACAGGTAAAAAAATATGTTGTACTTAAATTATGTTTCCTTTAACTACAGTGAGGCTGAATATTTTTGCTAATATTTACTGGAAATTATCAGTTTTTTGTTCCTTGTTCATGTCCTTTTCTGAGCTATAAAGGAGGACTGTGCCTATGTATTAAAAGGGACATTTGTGCCACAGATATTTCTTTTTAACATGAGATATACCTCTAAAGGAATGACACATGGCATAATACCCTCCAAATTCTAACATCTGATTTTTAACAAAATTCTACACACAAACTAAAAGAAATAAGAAATCTGAAAGTCTTACGTAGTAACTGCATGATAGATCAACTATTATATTAAGTCTCTTCTATAACATATCATATTAAGAGTGCTAGTACATAGCACTCTAGAGTACTCTAGTACTCTAGTGCTAGGCTGACTTTATGGTAAGCATAAAGAATGGTAAACTACTACAGAGGTGAAAATACTTCACATATTATCTCATTTAAGCTTCACAATTACTCGGAAAGTATTATTATCTCCTTGTAACACACAAGGCATAGAGACGCTAAATAATTTGCCCATTATCACACACCTACGAAATGGCAAAAGTGAAACAATCCCCCAGGCTGAGTGTCCCATCCTCTTTATGCCATGAAGAAAAAGGTGTTATTCGCTTCCTCAGAGAGGGCTCAAAAACCATAGGGCGATATAACAGCTGTCTTTTATTTCAGTGCCCGAAATGGTAATGATGCCCTAAGTGGTGCTCTGCCACTTCCACCCCTCACCACCTGCCTTTCCCCACCACAGAATTTAGCAGAATTCTTTCTCCTTATTGATGGTCATAGCACTCTATGGCTTCTGCAACTGGCATCTGTCCTACTGTCTGATATTGAGTTTCACTCTTCTGACTTCCTTTTCACTGCCTGGGTTTGATCAACCAATGAACTCACTTTTTAACTTCTGGTGGGTTAACCAATCAATCACAGCTAGTCAGACGTGACAAGTTTTTCACCCTTCTTGACAACTTTTAGAAACAGAGACTACTTCTAGGCTTTCAGGAAAATGTTTCTTTATTTTTAACTTCTGGGTCAGCACCATTCCTGATATATGATATCCACAAAATAAAATTTCACTAAAGAACTAAAACTGAAATATTCATTTCTCCCAAACATCCACCCTTTCTGCTTAATTATAAAAAATTATTATATAATTGATCTATTTCTGCCCTCACAATCAATCAACCACCAAGCTATAATAACAGTAAACTTTACTGTGTGCTTACTATGTGCAATATTCTAACCTAAGTGCTTCACACAGTTTATCTCATTTGATACAACAAACCTATGAGTTAGGTACTGTTATTCCATTTTCCAGATGAGGAAAACAGAGAGTACGTAACAGTGGAAGAAGCAAGAATTCCAACTATACTCTTAACCATTATACATAGTTCCCATTACTATTACCTTATAACATCTGCCCAAAAATAACATATTTCTTGTTCAGCTATTCAGGAAATATTGGCAGGGAAAAGGAACCCCCCTCCCCCTTCCATCTCCACTTACCCCTTACCTACTTCCCTACAGATTCCTTTTAAACTCCTGACAATCCTTTCACCATAGATCATATCTTCCGACAGGCACCTACACATTCTGACCTATGTTCTTTACCTCTAAATTTCAACACATGATGCTAACTCTGTATTTCCTTGTAACCCAAAGGAGGAAGTCATTACTAGTTAAGATTTTAATTTTTTTCCTTTAAAAGCATTATTTGCTATATTTTATTGATGTAACTAAAGCACCTTCCTATAACTTTTACTGATCATGCAAAATTCACAATCATGAAAGGTTCATTTAGTTATTCTGGAACACACTACAATCTGTTTCATAAATATTTTTCTCCTCAATTCAACTCAACAAACACTTTTTGATCAGTAACCTAAGAAACACATGGAGAGCAAGAAAACCAGATGGCAGGATAGTTTTTATGTAAATCACTCAAAAGATGAACATTTGTACTAAGTAAAAAAAAAAACATTTAAAATCAATTAAGAAAAACACTGATACTCTAATTTAAAAATGGGCAGAGGACACAAAAAGGTAATATATGGATAAAGAAATATAAATGGCACAGAAAACAGTTTTCTACACAGAAAACTGTTCAGTCAACCTGCATAGTAATAAAAATAATTACTAAAAAGACTGAATACTATTTTTACTTATCAGATTGCCAAAGATCAAATAAAATCACTATAAACATTGGTCAAAACACAATATTTTTTTTTTTGGAAAAAAGTGGAAGTTAATATTTTGGTTCCTCTGCATAGTATTTAAAGTCAAACATCATTTTTGGTCCTAACCTACCTTTCCAGCCTCATCTTCTATAAAAGACCCTGTCCCTCCCCACAATACTTATCCCTCTCAATTTATATAGCATTTTTATCAAAATTCTTGGGAGCTAGTTGGGGTTTTCTTGTCCTAAGTAACATCTTTAATGTATTCATAGTCATCCAACCATCACCACAATGAATTTTGAAAATTTTCATCACCTCATAACAACTTCATACCCAATTAGCAGTCACTCTCCATTTCCAAGCTCCTCCCCAAGTCTCCTACAACCACCAATCTACTTTCTATCTCTCTCGCTTTGCCAATTCTGGACATCTTATATAAACAGAATCATACATCATCTTTTGTAACTGGCTTCTTTCACTTGGCATAGTATTTTTAAGGTTCATCCATGTTGCAGCATATATCAATCAGTATTTCATTTTTAAAAATCGTGGTAAAATAAAAATAAAATCTACCATCTTAACTATGTTTAAATGTACAGTTTAGTGGCATTAAGCTTATTTACACTGTTGTGCAACCATCACCACCATCTATTTCCAGAATTCTTTTCATCTTGAAAAAATGAAATTCTGCAACCATTAAACAATAAATACCTCCCCATTCTCACCTCCCTCCCTGGTAACCACCATTCAACTTTCTGTCTCCATGAATCTGACTACCTCAGGTACCTCACAGAAGTGAAATCACACAATACTGGTCCTTTTGTGACTGGCTTATTTCACTTAGCATAATGTCCTCAAGCTTCATCCGTGTTGTAGCATATGTCAGAATCCTCTCCCTAAGACTGAATAATACTTTATTACATATAAATATTTTGCTTATCAATACATGAATCCAAGGACACTTGGGTTGCTTTCCCCTTTTCGGGTACTGTGAATAATGCTGCTATAAACATGGGGTACAAAATCTCTTGAAGATGCTGCTTTCAATTCTTTTGAGTATAAACCCAAAGGTGGAAATGCTGGACCATATGGTATTGTAATTCTATTTTTTGAGGAATCACCGTTATCATTTTCCATAGCAGCTTTACTGTTGCAGATTCCCACTGGCAAAGAACAAGGGTTCCAACTTCTCCACATCTTGTCACTTGTTATTTTCTGTTTTTATTTTCTGTTGTTTTTATTTTTACTTTTGTGATAATAGCCTAAATTTTTTTTTTGCGTGGGGCTGCACTGGGTCTTTGTTGTTGCACATGGGTTTTGTCTAGTTGCAGCGAGCAGGGGCTACTCTTCGTTGCAGTGCGCAGGCTTCTCACTGTGGTGGCTTCTCTTGTTGTGGAGCATGGGCTCCAGGCACGCGGGTTTCAGTACTTGTGGCATGCGGGCTTCAGTAGTTGTGGCTCACGGGCTCTAGAGCGCAGGCTCAGTAGTTGTGGCACACGGGCTTAGTTGCTCTGCAGCATGTGGGATCTTCCCGGACCAGGTCTCGAACCCGTGTCTGCTGCATTGGCAGGCGGATTCTTAACCACTGCACCACCAGGGAAGCCCAAGATTGTAGTTTAGATCACTGTGATATGGGATTATATATAAACAAGATTGGCCATGAGTTGATAATTGTTAAAGGTGGGCAGTGGGTACATGGAATGTTATTTCATTATACCATTTTTAAATTTATGTATATGTTTGATATTTTACATACTTTTAAAATTACATAAAGCAAATAAACCTTTTTCTGCAAAAACCAACGTTGGAATTTTCATAAGAGTTGCACTGAATCTGTAGATCACTTTGAGTAGTAGTGATATCTTAACACTATTAAGTCTTCTAATCCATAAACACAAATATCTGTAATTTATTGGTGTCATCCTTAACTTCTTATTTTGTAATTTTCAGTGTACAATACTTTCATTTCCTTGATTAACTTATTCCAAAGTATTTTATTATTTTTGATGCTATTGTAAATGGAAGTTTTCTTCATTTCTTATTCAGATTTTTCACTGTTAAGAGTATAGAAACGCAACTGATTTTTGCATGTTAATTTTGTTTCCTGCTACTTTGCTGAATTCATTTATTAATTCTAACTTTGTGTGTGTGTATGTGAAATCTTTAGGGTTTTTTACGCATAAGACCATTCTGTCTATGAACAGACGTAATTTTATTTCTTCCTTTCTAATCTGGGCATCTATTCTTTGTCTTGCTTATTTGCTCTGAGTAGGACTTCCAGCACTATTGTGAACAGAAGCAACAAAAGCAGGTACAGGTATCCCCTATTTCTGGAAAGTCTGCTTTATGCCACTTTGCTTTTATGACAGACCTACATCAGTATCTGTTTTCGCTAATCAAAAGAAATCAGAGGAATTTTGCTTTTACAAAAGAAAGGTAAAAAGCAAAAATAGCATTCAGTGTTGATTTTGCAGTGAGCTGTTACAGAGGCAGCATGTACCCTAAGCAGTGAGAGTGGCACTACCAAGCCCCCTCCCTGGCAACTACACTCAGCATCAAGCCATCATAACTTTGAACTGTGTCTGTGAGCACCTGTGCTTTATTTCAATTTATTTTGTGATTCCATTAGCAAGATATGTCCTAAGGTAATTGCTTCTTCCCTTTATGCCATTTGAGCTTACAAAGGGTTTCACAAGAACACTCTACTTTCGGATAGCTTGGGAAAACTATATCCTTGTCTTCTACCTGACTTTAGAAAAGTTTTTAGTCTTTCACCACTGAGTATGATGTTATTAGCTGTGGACTTTTCATATATGGCCTTTAATATGTTGATGCAGTTTCCTTCTATTCCCAGTTTGTTGAGTGTTTTTATCATGAAAGTGTGTTAAACTTTGTCAAATGCTCTACTGAGATCATCATGTAGATTTTCCCCCTTCACTGTAATAAAGTAGTGTATTACACTGATTGATTTTCATATATTGAATCATCTTTGCATTCCAGGAATAAATCTCACTTGGTCATAATGTATAATCCTTTTAATACACTGCTGAATTTAGTCTGCTGAATAGTCATCAGAAAAATTATTGGTCTATAGATTTCTTGTCTTGTAGTCTTTGCCTAGGTTTGGTACCAGAGTAATGCTGGCCTTACAGAATGAGTTTGAAGTGTTTTGGAATAGTCTGGAGAGGACTGGTGTTAATTCTTCATTAAAAGTTTGGTAGAATTCACCAGTAAGACCATCTGGTACTGGGCTTTTTTTTGTTGGAGATTTTTTATTACAGAGTCATCCCTTTACTGGTCTGTTCAGATTTTCTATTTCTACATGATTCTTGGTAGGTTGTGTGTCTTTACAAATGTGTCCAGTTCATCTAAGTTATCCAATTTGTTGGTGTAAGTACTTCAATCCTTTTAGTGGCAGAATAATATTCAACTGTATAAATATACCAGATTTTGTTTATCTATTCATCAACTGATTGACATTTGGGTTGTTTACACTTTGGGACTACTGTGAATTATCCTGCTATGAACATTGGTATCAAGTTTTTGTGTGGACATGTTTCTATTTCTCTTGGATATATCCTTAAGAGTAGAAGTTTTAGGTCGCATGGTATCTACACATAACATTTTGAGGAAATGTCAGGCTGCTTTCCAAAGTAGCTGTACCATTTTTTACAATCTCACCAGTAATGTATGAGTCTTCCAATCTCTCCACATCTTCCCCAACACTTGTTAATACTTCTCCTTTTTATTATGGCCATCTGACAGTGTGTATAAGATGGTATCTCATTGCGGTTTTGATCTGCATTTCCCTAATGACTATGATACTGAACATCTTTTCATATGCTTATTGGCCATTTGTATATCTTCTTTGGAAAAATGTCTTTTGAGATCCTTTGCTTACTTCTTAAACAGGCTATCTTTTTTATTATATAGTTGTAAGAGTTCTTCATATATTATAGAGACAAGCCCCTTAGATACATGATTTATAAATATTTTCTCCCATTCTGAGTTGTCTTTTCACTTTCCCAACGGTGTCCACCAAAACACAAAAGTTTTAAATTTTGATGAAGTCCAATGTATCTATTTTTTTCCTATAGTTTCTGCTTTTTTTGTCATAACTAAGAAGGCTTTGGAGGGACTTCCCTGGTGGTCCTGTGGTTAAGACACCACACTTCCAATATAGGGGGCCTGAGTTCAATCCTTGGTCAGGGAACTAGATCCCGCATGCCACAACTAAGAGCCCACATGTCGCAACTAGAAGATCCCACATGCCACAACTAAGACCCGGCGCAGCCAAATAAATAATAAAATTAATAAATAAATATTTTCAAAAAGAAGAAAAAAAAGAAGGCTTTGGCTAATCCAACATCATGAAAATTTACTCCTACATTTTCTTCTAAGAGTTTTGTGATTTTAGCTCTTATATTTAGATCGTTGATCCATTTTAGTTAATTACTGTGTATGTGAGAAAGGGATCCAATTTCATTCTTTTGCATGTGTATATCCACTTGACCCAGCATTGACTGTTGAAAAGCCTGTTCTTTTCCACTGACTTGTGCTGGTATCTTCATCAAAAATAAACTGACCATAAATATGAGGGTTGGTTTCTAAGCCCTCAATTCTATTCCACTGATCTAAATGTTTTCCTAAAGCCAGTACCACACAGTCTTGATCATTCTAGTTTTGTAGTAAGATTTGAGATCACTATGTGTGAGTCCTCCAATTTTGTTTTTCTAAATTTTTTTGACAATTTTACCTCTTGAATTTTCATATGAATCTTAAGATCAGCTTGTCAGTTTCTGAAAAGAAGCTAGCTGGGATTCTGTGAGAGACTGCATTGAATATGTAGATCAATTTGGGGAATAGTATGCATCTGATCCATGAACCTGTAATGTCTTTCCATTTATTGAGGTTTTCTTTAATTTTTTTTCAATGATATTTTGTAGCTTTCAAGGTACAAAGCCTTACACTTCTTTTGTCAATTTACTCCTAGATATTTTATTCTTTTTAATGCTATTATAAATTAAAGTCTTCTTAATTTCACTTTAGATTGTTCACTGCTAGTGTACAGAACTACAACAGATTTATGTATATTGATTTTGTATCCTGCCACCTTGCTGAACTCATTTATTAGTTCTAAGAGTTTTTTAGTGGATTACATAGAATTTTCTATATTGTGTGTATGTGCACACACACACAGACACACACACAAACTGATTAGAGATAGTTTTACTTCTTCCTTTCCAATTGGTTACCTTTTATTTCATTTTCTTACCTTATTTCCCTGGCAATGTTGAACAGAAGTGGCAAAAGCAGACATCCTTATTTTTCATAGTGGCCCTTTAACAAGTTGAGGCAGTTCCCTTCTATTCCTAGACTGTTCTATTCCTGCTCTACATTTGAGAGTGTAAACCGGCGCATCCCTTCTAGAAAACAACTTGGTAATATGTGTTAAGAAATTGCAAAGTTCAAATCCTTTGACCTAATAATCCCATTTCTATAATCAATTTAAGAGAATAATCAGATGTGAATAAAAGTTTTATGCAGAAGGACATATTCTAGGAAGGAAATCTGGTTCCAATGTCTATGGACTCACTGACTGCTAGGATTATATATGCTCATTATACAGGACCTTTATCGCTCACTACTTCACTCACTACTTCATTTCTCACCAAACCTATAATTCAGAATTGGTTAGGACTTTTTCTAGCAGATAAAGTCCCTTGTCTGGTTAAAGGTATACGAATAGCTACAAATCACTGCTAGAATTTCCCAGTATAACACTTCAATATAGAAAACAGTAGTTGAAATGCCTGAAAGAACCTAAATATGCAACAATGGAGGAATGAAATATGGTCCATCCAAGTGACATATTATTCCAATAAAAAAGCATGTTATTAATGAAAGAAGCAGAACCTCAGCTTGGGAATAAATAATCATAAATATGAGAGAAGACACATTAGGAAAAATATAGAAAATTTTAATAGTGATAATATCTGGGTCATTTTATTTTCCAAATTTATAACAATAAACATCACTTTTATAATCAAGAAAAGAAAGTCTAACATTTTTCTTTCTCCTTCCCTGCCCCACTCAAAAAAAGTTACTAATTCTAAATAATAGTACTACTGCACAAAAAGAGGGTATAGGATCTTAAAACTACGCATCCCTGGCCTAGAGCCTTAACTGGAAACTTCACATAAAATATCAGATACAAATAAATTGTACAACTGAGACTAAGTTTTATCTTTTACATGACAAAATGAATAACATAATATAGGCAGCCCCCAGTATACAAGAAATTTAAACTTACAAGTGACTTTCCATCCTGCCTCAACATGCTGCTGGAGGCCCCACCATCACAGGAAAATTTTATCTTTAATAAAATAACCTGCAAGTTCATTTCTTTTTTAAGGTAGGAAAAAAAAAAAAGAAGACACAGTACACAGTTGGTAGGTACAGACTCCTTAACAAAGTTCTCTTGCTTATTTGGTAGATCCCACAGCCTGCATTAAATTTTTTCTCTTTTTTTTGAAACTCAACACCTACAACTGAAATCCTGGCAATTACAGATTAACAGAGTTAACAATAAGGGAAAACTTCTGGGCAGAAAAAAGCCTGTCATTCATATATTAGTCTGGTTTAGTTCTAGCAAGTACTGATCCACCTGGTTCCCAGAAACTCGGTTGAGTCGGGGACCAGATTTTTTTTTTTACCTTGTGTATCTCAAGCACTATTTATTAGAACTTGCTGATTTGATGAAAACGTTCCAGCTGCACTATCCAAAATGCAGTCAGTAGTAATGTATAACTACAGAGCTCCTGAAATGTGGCTAATGCAACTAAGGAACTGAACTTTTAATTTTATTTAATTTTAATTAATTTAAATTTAAATAAACATATTGCCTAGTGGCTACTGTATTGGCCAGCCCAAGTCTAGAACTGGCACAATAAACATGTACGGAAAGAATGAACAAATCGATCAACAATGCTCTCATCACAAAACCCACAAAATATTAGCAGTTCTATATTATGGGAATGAATTCAGATTTTTAAGAAAATGAGGCAGGGAAGATAATTTTGAAGCAAGACTTTTTTTTTTAGGGGATATGCCAATTTTTCATTGCCTCATAAAACACGTTATGACAATTATGAATTAGAATGGCCTCCTCCCTACTTATCCAAATCGCACCCGTCTTTAACTTTCTATCTACTCCACAGAACATTCTCAGCTTTGTATTTCATTCATTCATTTATTCAAAATTTAATGATAACCTACTGTGTGCTGCACACTATGAACACAAAGTAGAATAAAACTCAGTCTCTGTCCTCAGGCAGGCACTTCAATAGGAATAAGAGATGAAAACATAATGACTAAGTTGAAATAGAAAATATCGTTATAGAACTGTGTATAACATGGAATGCAAGCATAGGGGAGCACCATGTGAGAATCAAGAGACTACAGAGAAAGTGACATTTAAGACTGCTTCCCTCAACCATATAATGACACTCTACCATAAGCATTACTATAGAAAACTGTTTTATTGATATTTAGAAAAATTCCAAATTAAAAGATTACTCAAATTCCCTCATTAAACAAACACTAGTATTGAGAGCATTACAGCGAACTTAATTTGTACAAAGTAATTTTAATACTGGTTTTCGTTACCCAGGATATTATGTTAATTTTAAGTACCAAAATACTATTTTGTTGTAGTGATACCATTATTTCAGTGTTTGTTTTTCATCTGAGTACTAAATATTTACATTTTGATATGGAGATCAATGACTAACATTTTACTTTATACTGCATATAACTGCCAAACAAAAAGTGTCCTCTACCCAGAGAATTATAAACTGCATTAAAATTTTTCATTGAATATTATTACATTCATTCAGAAATCATTTTTCTGTAAATTCATAATCCTCAGTGGAAAGAAGAAAATAACAAAGCAAAGCTTCTGTTGCAAAATAATTAACAGTCTAGTTCAAAGACCTTATGAACAGGGAAGTATGAACACAAGACTACTGAAATTAATACAAGTAACTGCATCCCACGCAGAAACTAAAGACCTAGAGGTATAGGAAATGTTTTCTTATACCTCACACTAACAGTAAAAAGACTGAGAAACAGACAAAATAGTTCAAAGATTCCCTCAAAGAGAGTAAAAAGAAATGCAACTGCTTGAAGATGAAAACATTAGGAAAAAAATTTAGAATTAGTTTGTCTGTCTCGCCTGCATTCCCTCGATTATTTCAGAGGAAGCTCCTTCAGCATCTATAGGTTTCTGCACAAAAATATACCCATGGTGAAACCACTTAACCATGTTTTCTTAAGGCCACTGTGGTGGAAAGTGGGAAGATTGGTCAGGTAAGACCTCACTAATGAATAAAGCAACATTCAGGCAGAGAGCTAGAGAACGAGAAATTTGCCTTTTAAATCGTGCGCACGCGTGCGTGCGTGCGTGCGTGCGTGTGTGTTTGTGTGTGTGTTGGGGCTGGAGAGGTGTATGCCCAGTGTAAAGAAAGGCTTCAGGGCAGAGAAGTGCACTGGCATATCTGATGACTCAAACGAGCGATATGAATGGAGTTTGGTGAGCAATGAGAAAAACTGGATTGGGGTTGAGGTTGGAGAAATAAACAGGGATATGATCACACAGATCACGAAAACAGAGGTCCAGGGTATGTGGAGGAAAAGCAACTATATTAATTTGGCTATAGAACAAGATTAATGAAAAACAGTATTTGCACACCACCCTCATGCATAAAATCTTAATTTAATTCTCACTATACAGTAAGAGAAATAATGTTTCCCTTTAATGGGTAAAGAAATAACAGGCTCAGAAGGGCTAAAGGCCTTGCTGAAAAGCTAAGTCTCTAACCCCAGACATTCTAACCCAAGTCAAACAGGTAACCTTTCTACTACACAATAAGAAGTAGTGAAAAATAACATGAAAAAGACAAACCCAGTTCAAAGTCAGACTAAGAAATATGGGCTTTATTGTGGGAAAAAAACTAATGGAAGGTATATCAATTAAAAAGATGATTCTGATGATCTCCATAGGGCATACAGAATACTTTCAAACAGAGGTTCCTTCATAAAAAATGGTTACCATACATAACAACAATCATTTTTCTACTGTGTTCCCCAGAAGAATAAGATTGTGGATGCGTATAGCTGGGGATGGGAGGAGGCTAAGTACCATGTTCAATCAGAACATACCTACTTTTTAATCTGTTTTATGTTAGATTTAGTTTCAAAAAGAATTCTGCTCTTTGAAAACCACTGACTATAAGGGAGTCAACCTTAGTTCCAAAATCTTACTCTAAAGATCTAAAACCTGCTGGAGGTAGAGCATTTCTTTCACCCATCAAATACCCTATGTTAGCTACTTTAAAAAGCACACTAATTTCTTTTCAGCTTTTTTTTGCTAAAAGCCAACAATATACCACTATAGATTATCAAAAGCAATTTCAGGTTAACATTTTTGCCGCCATACTTTTAGAAATAATACATATGCCTACCACAAAGTTTCCTGGTATGTTGAGACATTATAACATTAAAAATGTAAGGTAAATATATTCTAATACTACTATAAACTGCTTCTCAATCACTAAAAAATAAAGACTAAAAATTATATATTGAGGCCCCCCCAAAAAAATATTGCTAGTGAATATTTCATCTGTAATACCAATAAGTATGATGTTACCTAGGAGGATGGAAGGCGGAGCGAGGGATGGATTCAGAATTTGGGATTAGCAGATGCAAACTATTACAAATATAATGGATAAACAACAAGGTCCTACTTTATAGCACAGGGAACTATATTCAATATCCTGTGATAAACCATAATGGAAAAGAATATGAAAAAGAATATATATACGTAAAACTGAATCACTTCGCTGTACAGCAGAAATTAATACAATATTGTAAATCAACTATAGTTTAATAAAATAAATTAAAAAAAATTTTAATAGAGTTTGATATTAAGGCAATATTTTTAATGTACCTAATAAATCCTCAAATGGTCAATATCAAAATCTATAAGTTAGCAAAATCATGAATACACAGAATTGGTTATGTAAATATGCACACATACCTTTATCCTTCTTAAAATCCAAAGCATCTTCTTTATCGGTCACTATTTCCTTCATATTGATAATACTCTGGTGGGTAAGCTGCCGGAGAATTTTAATTTCTCGAATTGCTGTAATGGGAAAGCCTTCCTTTTCATTATCCAGGCGTACTTTTTTTAAGGCTACCATTTCTCCTATTAGAAAAGTAAATAAAATCAGGTTACCAGCTGACAAAACTAAGTAACATTTAAAATTTTTATTTTATTTTTTAATATTATTTTTATTTTTTCTTTTCAGCTGCACCAGGTAGTTTGTGGGAATCTTAGTTCCCTGACCACGGATCAAATCCATGCCCCCTGCAGTACAAGCGTGGAGTACTAACCACTGGACCAGCAGGGAATTCCCTAAATTTTTATTTTAATTCATAATTTCAGTTCCTACCTCTTGAAATTACAAACCACAAAATATATTTTAGTTTCCAATATACCAAATGATAATATTTATGGTTCAAAAAGTCTCTGGTTAAATAAATTAAGGGATATTTATCAAACTATGGAATATTATACAACTGTTAAAAAGGATAAAGTAGGTCTATATGCACTGTTATTTTACACTAAGATATATTAAATGAAAAAAGCTAGATAACAAAGAGTAGATATATTACACTGCCATTTTTTAAAAAGTGAAGAGGGGAGGCTAAATATACCTAATATGCTTATACATGCATAAAATCTCTCTGAACAGATGAGAAAACTCTGGACATTGTGCAGATAAGAAAATATGCTCAGATCTATTCCTGTCCAAAGATGCCCAGTTACCCAGTAGTAAAACTGGGATTCAAAATCTGGTTTAGCTCTCTCAAAACTATGTGCTCTTCCCACAACACTAAATGGCCTCATAATTTACATATGAGTGAGTTTTGTATCAGATAATCTAAATATTGAAACACACACAAATCCTATTATAAGAAAAAATTCACTGTAACAGAAGTTTGTTCATTCCACTTCTTTGTAGGGGAAAAAGAAGGAATTCTGTACTTACAAATTTTCCAAAGGAAGGACGTTTTTCCTTTTAATCATTAAAAATTACTTGATTTTTTAATAGAAATCTAAAATGTATGATTCCTTGTTTTATAATTTAATCTCTTTTGATAATGCAGAATCATCATGATAAATATTACTTTACTGCTGCATGCTATAACTGCCTTCAGAGTTTCTATGCATAAGGTAGCCTCGCTTATACTAAGTGCCCTCAAACACCTATGCTATTTTATCTATTGGTTTACTTCAACAAGAAATTATAAATAAAGATTAAACACTGACTCTAAGCACCATTTATTAGTAAAATACATGGTGTCTAACACAGTTACTTTTTCCTCTGCCCCAAGGCCTTTTAAAACTTTCTCTCAGGGGACTTCCCTGGTGGCCCAGTGGTTAAGAATCAGCCTTCCGGGGCTTCCCTGGTGGCACAGTGGTTAAGAATCCCCCTGCCAATGCAGGGGACATGGGTTCGAGCCCTGCTCTGGGAAGATGCCACATGCCACGGAGCAACTAAGTCCATGCACCACAACTACTGAGCCTGCGCTCTAGGACCCGCGAGCCACGACTCCTGAAGCCCGCGCGCCTACAGCCCATGCTCCGCAACAAGAGAAGGCACCGCAATAAGAAGCCCGCGCACCACAACGAAGAGTAGCCCCTCTCGTTGCAACTAGAGAAAGCCCGCGCACAGCAACCAAGACCCAATGCAGCCAAAAATAAATAAATAAAATAAATAAATTTATTAAATACAAAAAAAAAAGGAGGAGAATCGGTCTTCCAATTGGGGAACTAAGATCCCACATGCCATGGGGCAACTGAGCCGGCATGCCCCAACTACTGAGCCTGTGTGCTCTGGAGCCCGCACACCACAACTAGAGAGCCCGTGTGCCGCAACTACTGAGCTCACACGCTCTGGAGCCTGCGCGCCACAACCAGAGACAAGCCTGCATGCCGCAACAAAGAGCCCACGCGCCACAATGAAAGATCCCATATGCCGCAACGAAGATCCCAATGCAGCCAAAAAAAAAACAAAACAAAAAACCATGTATGTATATACACCCCATTACATGTACTCATATCTTACATAAGTGCATACATAAAATGAAACAAAAAACAAGATGAAACAATACCATGATAAATTCAAATTTAACTTTTTTTTTCTGAAAATTCCTCAAGTTATACATTAGAAGAGAAACATGAATTAAGCACATTCCATAGGCCCAAAGATCCAAAGCATTTGGCATTCTTACCAGTGTCTTTATCCCTGGCCTTGTAAACTTGTCCATAGGTACCTTCTCCAATAATTCCGATGATATCAAATTTATCCACGCAGCGTTTTCCCCAGTCAATGTCTTTTTCTTTGATTTCACCATAGCGAGGCCCACATATTCTATCAAATATAGTTCTGAAGTTTTTATATACAATCAAGCAAAGTGAATAAACTGTTTAATACTCAATATCCACCCTCCATACCCAATCTTAAACCATTTATTTCCCCTCACCCTTGCATACTTGTGATCATCTAAGACAGGCAACACCGTGAGGTGGTATTATAAATTATCTTGAAAGTCAAGGTATTTCTCCATACTGACTCTCCTTCTGTAGACTAACACTTAAAGTGGGAAAGAGAAGTAATGAAGTTTGTATGAAGGACTTTCAGAAATACAATATAATTTTTCAGTGAGGGGACAAAACCAACACCGGTTCGAAGATTCAAAGTTCTCTAAACAACCTCCAGAGTATTTTTTCATTCATTGACAATGTGTATATATTTATCTGCTTTCAAAAACCAGAAGTTTAATAATGAACATTACCAAAAATCTAACCATAAAGCGTATTGACAAATTTAGACTTATGGCTAGATAAAATTATCTTAAAAATGGAAGCACCAGAAAGATTTTCAGTCTAAGAGAGTATAAAAATATTAATATTATCAACTCTTAGGAATTTACACTTTAAGTATGTATTATATATAACAAATATTTGATATTCTTCAAAAAGAATGTAATTTTTAGTATCTTAATATTCGGGCAGGTAAGAGAATTTAAGTAAAGGAATAAAGCTACAATACTCAAGGAGAGACTCTTTTTAAAGTTTTCTAGCTTTCTACTCCACACTAGAAAATCACCTCATATTCTTATACTAGACACTACCTGAAACAGCAATTCTAAAATCAGATCTAACTCAAAGTCTTACTTACACTTTCCCTTGGTTAAGCAGAAATAAAAAAAGGAATCATCATTCTCCCTCTGCCCTTAACTGATGAACAGGTTTCAAGGGAAAGAGTTATCTCTAGGCACTTACTTGAAGTTAATTTAGGATACAGATTTCAAACCTTCTTCCACTCCACCTCTTGCAAAATCAAGAATGCATTTAGTTATGGGAGCAAATAAAAGCAAAGGAAAACATAGCAGCTTGCCCATTACTAATTTTGTCTGGGCTCACTGAATGCTGATTTCCACCTTGCCCAATTTCAATATTTGTTTTTTAAATATCTTAATTATAGAAATTTTCTTCAACATATATAATATCCCAAGAAATTAATACATTACAAACTGAGAGGGAAAATTTAGTTTGGTATTATGAGTCATTTTGAATAAGTACTCAGGCAATTAGGAAAAAAAACTTTTTTCAAAGCTCCAATAAAAGTTATTCATATACTTAAGTTGAAAGAATACACTTTTTATTATTTTAAATCTTAATTTTGGACTTTATAATTTTATGATGATCCAGAATCATCTCTGGCCAATTTAAGAGCAGGTAGAAAGCAAGCACATACTTAGGCCTCCTTTTACTATGTAACTGTGTTGCTGTTTTCTTTTCCTCTGGACTCTTTGAGAGATCATCTCCTCCTGGTAGCTCAGGGGGCAGTGGTAAATCAGCAAGTAAACATCGTAGTTTCTTTTCTACTTCTTTTTTAACTGCTTTTACTGAAATATTTCCTCGTAAGCTAAAAAGAAAGGAGTCAGACAAATAAAACACAAAAATTTATTTCATTGAGAAATAAAAATGCATTTATATAGCACACAATGGCAAAGGCTAAACCGAGTTTCTTTACTTTCCAGCTAAAATAATATACTATATTCAACTGCAAAAATATAAAATTTGGGGGCAAAAATGATACAGAATTAGATAAAAACTAAGGAAATCTGAACAAAGTATGGACTTTAGTTACTAATAATGTATCAATATTGGTTCATTAATTGTAACAAATGTACCATACTAATAATGCTAGATGTTAATAATGAAGAAACTGAGTGGAGGGTATATGGGAACCCTCTGTAATATCATTATAACTTTTTTGTAAATCTAAAACTGTTCTAAAAAATAGGCTATTTTTTAAAAAGATATAGAATTACTATAAAACTGTAAATTAAAACTGAAAGTCAACTAGTCATGCTTTATGGGAAAATTCATTAGTTTTATAATAGCATTTGGTTTGATTCTGGTAGACAGACAAAAAGCTATTTTGTTTTAAGAAATAAATAAACCACATGCTATTATTTATCTGGCCCATTTAAATAACTACAAAGAACAAATTTAGCTTCATCCCTTTTCAGAATTAATTTTTCCTGAATTGGACAATGATTCTTTAAAAAATTTTTTAAGGCTCTAGCTTATCAGAATTACAGGTGAAAATTAAGCTCAGTTAGTTTTATACTTTTTTGAATGTATTAAGACCTCTGATTTTTTTAACTGTATCTTAACCTGGTAATTGATTATTTTAAACCTCTCAGACACTACAAAATCTGTTTAACAATATAACATGTTGAAAGAGAATATTACAATGATAATAAAATTTGGACTTCACATACTTTCATAGCAGTTATGAGTCCCAGAATTAAAAACTTTAGTGAAACTACACTACTGTGGTCAGAAACTACTAATGATGTTAACAATATAAATCATTTCATTTTAATTATAACTTCTGCTACTCATGTTGGACTTTAATATTATTGTACAATATACGGTCTTTTAATACCATCTGATAAAAACTATTTATCAATAAAATTGTGACTTTCCTTCACAACCCCATGTTACTAGAAAGTAATCTTTAATAGGGAAAACAAGCTCAAAAGGAAATTGGATTGCAGTTGTATTTTTATAGTAATGGTGTCATATAGCCCACTTTTCAATTTTCATGTCCCTCCATTCAACAAATATTCATTATACACGTCTATGTGCTAGGTATTACATAGGCACTATAGTT
Organism: Tursiops truncatus; assembly: GCF_011762595.2. Lineage (NCBI taxonomy): Eukaryota > Metazoa > Chordata > Mammalia > Artiodactyla > Delphinidae > Tursiops > Tursiops truncatus. The sequence goes on from NC_047042.1 coordinate 13,152,869, forward strand.
TAACAACAAAACAATTCACAAATACATTAAGATACATACAGTTCCTCTCAGAAAGGAGGTTACAGTCTTTTGGAGGCATCAGAAAGCAGCAGGATAAAGTACTGTACAGACTAATTTCCAGAGTAATATGGTACTAAAGGGTAGCTAACTCAGGACTGAAAGACAGTAAAAGCTTCTTTCTAGAAAAGGTACCACTTGAACTCTGTCTGAAAATAATTCTATTTAAAATAATTTATTTAGAGAACTGTAGTCTCTAACTTGTAATTAGACCTCAGTCCAAAATTTGCATTTGTCCAAAAATTCAAATCAATGGGGGGGAGGGGAGACTAGAAGTCTTAATTTTACTTATAATTTAACATTTAAAAGACTGCCTATATTCAAATATATCATTATATGAACTACCAAATTCAGCAAGGCTCCCAGACTTAAGAGAAATGAGATATTAGTTTCAAAAAATAACACTATATAATTAAACACATTATATTTTCACTGAATACCTGCAATAACCAAATAGGGTATGTGATGAGTTTTTAAAAGTCTCCATATACTACAGAAACAAAAAACAACAAAATGCCTTAACCAGAAATGTATAAGACCAAGAGAAGAAAATTAAAACATATGGCTGATGAACATAAAACTAGACCAGAATGAATGAAAAGAAATGATGTTTTCATATGGGAAACTGTAATCCTGTAAATCTGTCAGTCTCCAAATTAATCATTGCATTTAACCAAGCCCCAAACAAAAATCAAGCAAGACAAGCCAAATGATCATAAAATCTGTCTAAGAATAAGGGCAAAAAATGCCAACACTGGGCCCAAGTTCATTTATAACAGTGTTGAAGTTGAGGCTGAATGGCCGGGTTATTCACTAACCAGTAATTTACTCCATCCTTTTACTTTTACATTACCTACCTACTCCTATAATAGAAATCTGACTTTGAGGGCCAACATACTATGCACCTAAGAAGTTAAAACAAAAAAGTATTGGCAAAGAAATAATACAATATGTTAATAGAAAATAGAGTCCAGAAACACACAGATATCTATAAGAATTTTTATATATGGCACCACAAATCAGTGAGATAGATTATTCAGTAAATGCCATTAGCAACAACTGATCTATTAGTCCAGGGGTGATGCGAGAGAGCACATAATCAGACCATGTCTTTCTTCTACATATAATAACCAAAAACAAATTTCTGTGAGATGTGAGTTAACCTTTAAAAATGTTTTAAACCTGTAAGTTTTAAAGGAAAAATTATAGCTCCAACTACATTCAAAATGGAAAACACCCATGTAGCCAAAACCAAAAATAAGTCTCAAAGACAAGCAACAGACTGTGAGAGGCACAGGTCAAGATCCCTAACATAAGCAGTACCTATAAATCAATTAGAAAAAAGATAATAATCTTAAGGAAAAGTCAGTATAAAACATGAACAAGCAATTCACTGAAAAATAAAGCCAACAAGTGTTTAGAAAGATGCTATAGCTCAATAACCAGAAAAATGCAAAATTAATCACATATTTTAAAGATTTTCAACATTTCAAAATTGGCAATATTTAGTGTTAGTTGAAGCAATTTCATAAACTTGGGTGCATAAATTGGTACACAATCTTACTAAGATTCAATTTGGCAGTTTCCATCAAATTTTTAAATGTGGATACTTTGACCTCACAACTATCCTATAAAAATTGCTCACATGTACATAAAATATTAATGTATAAGGAGAACTTAATAGCAAACAATTATAAATCTAAGTATCCATTAATCAACAGAATAGTTAATAAGAGAGTGATGCATCCACTTCCATGTATAGGAATATTGAACCTATCTCTACCAACCTGGAAAGATCTCCAACACATTAAAATAAAAAAAAAAAAAGAAGTGAAGGAATATTGTGCATGGTATGATCCTAATTTTTAAAAAAATGATTTATTACATGTAAACATATAGTTAACAGTCTATCTTATGATTTTCGGAGAGTAATGGATTCCAGGGCTGGGAGAGAAGCAAAGTTCAAAGCGAGCCTAAAAGATATTGTTTGGCTAGGAAGCAAGGAAGCACTCAAAAATAAAATGAGTCATATCAAAAGGACAAAGGAGTTAGCATAAAGGAGTTCCCACTGGCCAAATTTCAGACCATCAAATTTGGAGCATCAAAAAGAAGAGTGGCTCAATGTTCATTGCAGCTGTATTTATAAGACAGGACATGGAAGCAACCTAAGTGTTGACAGAGGAATGGATAAAGAAGATGTGGCACATATATACAATGGAATATTACTCAGCCATAGAAAGAAACGAAATTGAGTTATTTGTAGTGAGGTGGATGGACCGAGAGTCTGTCATACAGAGTGAAGTAAGTCAGAAAGAGAAAAATTATCGTATGCCAACACATATATATGGAATCTAAAAAAGAAAAAAAAATGGTTCTGATGAACCTAGGGGCAGGACAGGAATAGAGATGCAGACGTAGAGAGTGGACTTGAGGACACGGGGAGGGGGAAGGGTAAGCTGGGACAAAGTGAGAGAGTGGCATGGACATATATACACTACTAAATGTAAAACAGATGGCTAGTGGGAAGCAGCCACATAGCACAGGGAGATCAGCTCGGTGGTTTGTGACCACCTAGAGGGGTGGGACAGGGAGGGAGGGAGGAAGACGCAAGAGGGAGGAGATATGGGGATATATGTATATGTATAGCTGATTCACTTTGTTATAAAGCAGAAACTGACACACCATTGTAAAGCAATTATACTCCAATAAAGATGTTAAAAATATATACACATAATAAAATTAAAAAAAAAAAGAAGAGTGGCTATAAGTGATGTTGAATCAATCTTTGGCCGCACATGTCAGTAGTAGTACTCAGGAGTCTTAAAAAACTTCAATATGCTTGAAACATACAAACACTTTCAAAGCAAAAAGAGCAAAGACACAATAAAAGAGAAAAGACAGAAAAGAAGGTGGGTCAAAAAAATTTTGTTAATGGCCAAGTATGAAATGTGCCACCATCTTGTTAAAAACAGAGGCACAAAGAATATCCTCCTTAATAAGCAGTCACCTGGGCACATCCTGAATTCTTAAAAACATCACCACTAAAAATTTACCCCTGTAGCACATATGAAAAATAAAGTAGAGAACAACCAGTCTCACTGGTCCAGAATCACTAGATTCTCAGCAACTGGCTTATTCTCACTAATGAAGTGACTCAATTCTGCATTCATGCCTCTCTGTCCTGGACAGCCCATTCCAGGAGTCATCAAAATTACAAATCACTACTCTTATGACCCTTTGGTGTTCCTAGAGAACAGTCAAACCTGCAAATACCACAATTAGTATAGTATAACTGGATAACACCTGATCATATTGGATGGGGTCCCTCAGCAACATTTTTGATTGTAGAAAAAAGATGCCTCAGAGGGCATGAAACACAGAAATTATATTCAATACTTTATTTTCTGTTTGTTTGAAATTATAAAATTGTCATAATGCTGGCCAAAGTGAGCACTTGCAAGACCTGCCCACATGGAATTTCTATCCACTTGTTTTCAAATTCTCAGATGTCAGCTAGGAAAACTGACCATATAGTTGCTTTTTAACAAAAAGGGGAAGGGGAGGGGAACAGCTATAATTTCTTCATAAAAATAAGAATGAAAAAGGTTAATTTAAGTCAATTGGCAAATATCACACAACAGCATAAAGCTTCTATCCTACCATACATTTGAGAAACATTCTTAGAACTGCATTTACATTTACTCTTACCTTCATCCTCTTAAAAATGTTTCAAAATAAAGTACAAGCCACACCCCCAACATTCACAGCAGAAATGTGTAAACAATTTAAAGGAAAGCATAAACACATTTCCGTAATATGTAATTAATCTCTAATTGCAAAAAATTAAGTCAATAAAACACTAAAAAGTGATGTATTCGTAAAGCCACCTAAAGTAATAAATTTATAAGGCCAATGAAAACACTTAGAATAACCAAGACACACGCTATTATCAACCAGGACAGACTCTCTCATAAAATGTCCTATCTCCGGTAGGATCACCAAGGAATACTCAGCCAAAGAAAATACCAACATTTCTAATTCTCAAGCTCAAGCTGAAACATACATTGTATCCCAGGACAATGGCAATTTTTACCTGGAATTCTTAGCATAAGCTATAATTTTGTCATCCTACAAGCCATGTGCTTCATTTTAAGTTGTACACAATAAAGAAAATTAATTCACTTACTAACAGTCATTATAAAATTTTTTTGGTGGGGTCAAATAATTTCAAACTTAGATTTTTCTTTAAACAGTCACTGACAAAATTTTTTGCACTTACCTATCAGCATCTTTATCTTCAGGCAGCATGGGAGGCAAAGGTAAGGGTGGTAAGGTAGAGGTCACTAAAGCCACATGTTGCTCCTTCTCCTTGGCTCCTATGCTTGGTGTAAGTGGTTTGGTTTTCTCTTTAAGAGATACTGGTTCCTCCTTTGTAACAGCAGATTTACCCTCCTTTCCAACTACAACTGCTTTCTTGGTGGCTTTATCTACAATCAAATTATTATCCACCTTTGCTACCTGAAGAGGTGGCTTTGTTTTTGCCTTGTCATTTTTTAAAGTTCCACTGCTTGAGGGAGAAGGTGCATGCTCAATTTTAAGTTTCTTCACATCCTTCACGTGGTTGGTTTGTGATGCACTGGCACCAGTTTCTGTGTTCCCCTTGGTAGGTGTAGAAGTGTTTGAAGCTTTGGCAGCTTTGGCAGCGGCCTCAGCAGCCTTAGCTGCTTCTGCAGCTTTCGCTGCCTCTGCAGCTCGTGCTGCCTCTGCAGCTCGTGCTTTTTTATTCTTGTTCAATTCAGCTGCCAGGCTACTCTTCAGAGTTAGTGTGCTAGGAGAAATGCTAGAATGACGACTTCTGGATCTAGACAATCTGTGCCTGCTACGAGATCTTGAATGCCTAGATGAGTATGGGCTTCTGCTTCGGGATTTGGCAGACCGTCTGGTGGAAAACAATTAAGATTTAGTCAGTAACTCAGAAAAGTTCAGTTTGAAGTGTACAAAAACTCCTAACTTGAGGCTGTGAAATGAAATAGAAATTACTTAATTTCCAAATCATAATATAGTTTTTGTGAGAGAATTTTTTAAAAGCAGAAAGTGCTTTTAAGTAGAATATTATCTGCTGGTTATACTTTTCCTGAAAATAGACTCTTGATCTCAGTCTGGCCTACAAATGCTCAAAGGTGGGGCTGGATGAAAGCAGATCTCTATGAAAAGAAATACTGTAAGAATTAGGAGGAAAAACTATGACAAGGCATTACTGCTGTCTCAAGAAAATAGAAGCAGTCAACAAGGACAACACCAATGGTAGAAGTAGCAGGGTGAAGTCTGACCAAACTTTTACCAGGGAGACAATTTCTACAACTCAAAAGCCCCCCATGCATAAGTTCAGGAGTAAGTAGTGCTCTGTCTACATCAAGAGTGAAAAAAATGAAACCTGTCATTAGGCAGTAAGAAAAAGTCTAAATCTTGGGAACTATCTAACAATGACTGTTCATTTCACTTCTCAAAAATCACTGGAAAACACAAAAATTAACGTATATTCAAAAGTATGGTGGCAACCAAAGTTTCTATGAAACAAATGCAGCACAGCACCAACAGAAATGAAGCTGAGCTTTTCAAATCCACACCTTATCAAAACTTTAAAAAAATATAAGACCAAGGCACAATTAGAGTACTTTGACATATTTGATATGGCTCACTTAATGCTCACATCAACCCCAGTAAAGTATCTGCAGTTTGTAGATAAAACTCGAATCTAAAATATTACCTGAAGTCAAATCCCAATCTCATTAGTAGTTGTACTGGTTATTATCTTACTGCCACTACCCCATCCCTCCAATACTCTTCTGCCCTACCCTGGGCCCAAAGGAGGCTGACCTCAACAGATGCATCTTCTGGGTTCCAGTGTTATCCATCACTGGCAGATCAGAAGGCAGCGAAAAGCTCGATTCTTTCTTTCCAGCTCCCTCCTTCCTATTGGTCACATTTTGTGGCAGAAGATCTGTCCCTCTACCACCATGGCTCCTGTCAAACACTGCCTTCTCCACAGCTCTCACCAGGCTCTAATAACACTATATTTTCCTTGCCCCTTCGAGCTTCCCTCTGTAACTAACGAAAACATCCCTTGTCAGTTTTCTCAATCCACCCCTATCTCTGTAGTCCTCCATTAAAGTTTCTTAAACCATCTGAGTTGGATTCTGTTACCTTCTAGAACCTAACTGTATGCCAGGTCTTAAACCCAGATCTTTTGATTCTAAAGTACGCAGAGTCACATTCAACACATTAACACACTACCATGGAGATAGTTCTTATTGAAATTTTGTAGGGGATTTGGTAAATGAAGCAAAGAAATTCCTAAGAACCCATAATTAAAGTGGGAAGAGAAAAGGAAGAACTAGAAATTTTTGTTTATATTTGGCATTAATATATTATGTAATATATTACATATATATTATCCAATACATTTTACAATTCTAGTATGAAGACAAATGATGGTTAGATTTAGGATAAACTCAAATACAAATTCAACTTCTCCCTTATTCTTTCAGAAACATTTCAAAATGTACGTAGGGCCAATTAGTGTTCAGTACTGAGCTAGTGTTTCCAACCCCATACTTTACATAAAGTATTTATGTAACATTATTTTAGGTTAACAGGAACACTGGTTTAGTAAACATTTTAATCTAACACTTGCTTAACAAATATTCATATACATCAATCATAAAAATCATCAATGAGCTTACAGCTATTCATGGAAATGAGAGGAAATGTTTAGCTAAATATAAAGTAATAAGTTGGTTATAAAATATCTTGGATAACTTTAATATAGGAACAAAAAGTGTCATAATATGAAACACTTGGCCACACTTTTAATTTCCTTTGCCTTCAGAATCCTGGACCTCAAAATAAGACTGCTATGTCAAGTTACTATCACCTGATCACAGCAGGCGAAAGCAAAGAGACTGCCGTCTCATCAGAGGTAACAGCACAGAACTTTTCCTAAATTAACCTTCCCACACTAGCAAGATTCTGGTCATCAGCTTCATACAGACACAGAAATAATATTTAACTAAGAAATTTATAATCAGTAAACTTTACTTAAGAAAACAGATACAAAGATAAAATCCCAACACAAGTAACTCCTCTGGCCTATTAAATTCTTATTCTCTTCTGCACAGAATCTAGATAAGAAAGTTATCAGTAAAGACAAAAATTTTTGACCTATAAAATATATTTCAGAAATGACATTTTTATGGTATTTGATCCCTAAACCAACTGAAATTCTTCTAGACACACACTCCATTCTTCTCCAATTTTTCTATTTCTCTTAAAAAGTTCCTTAACTTTTCAAATTTCCTGCCCTAGTAAACTTGTATTCTCTCAGGTATTGCATATTTGCTAATCAATTTCAATTACATATTTACTATTTATAACAAACATATTTTGGGAATCTAAAATTAAATAAAAACACAAAACTCAAGTTTAGGTTATTCTTACTAATGATCTAACACTTCAGCCATACAAAGTTATGAGAGTAAGAGAGAAGTGGATCTCTAAGACTACATAATGAATTATGTCATGTCTTATAAAAAGAACTTAAATGGATGGTAGATAGCACAACCTTGTTTTATAGGTAAGATTTTTCTTCTTTTTAAAAATGTTTTTTCTAATATTTCTGTGCTGTAAAATTTACAGTGACCATATATTAGCTGTTTCTTGTTTGTTTTGAATGTTTTTAAGATGTTACATAATCACGGGGCTTCCCTGGTGGCGCAGTGGTTAAGAATCTGCCTGCCAATGCAGGGGACACAGGTTCAAGCCCTGGCCTGGGAAGATCCCACATGCTGCAGAGCAACTAAGCCCATGCGCCACAACTACTGAGCCTGCACTCTAGAGCCCGCGAGCCACAACTACTGCAGCCGCATGCCACAACTACTGAAGCCCGCACGCCCAGAGCCCGTGTTCCACAACAAAAGAAGCCACCACAATGAGAAGCCCACACACCGCAATGAAGAGTAGCTCCCACTCGCCACAACTAGAGAAAGCCCGTGCACAGCAACAAAGACCCAACATGGTCATAAATAAATAAATAAAATTTTTAATTAAAAAAAAAAAGAAATTACAGAATCTTTTTAGAAGCTTTCGCAAATTCATACAACTCAAAGCAGAACCAGGGGGCTTCCCTGGTGGCACAGTGGTTAAGAATCCACCTGCCAATGCAGGGGACACGGGTTTGAGCCCTGGTCCAGGAAGATCCCACATGCCACAGAGCAACTAAGCCCGTGTGCCAAAACTACCGAGTCTGCGTGCCACAACTACCAAGCCCACGTGCCACAACTACCGAAGCCGGCACACCTAGAGCCCATGCTCCACAACAAGAGAAGCCACCACAATGAGAAGCCTGTGCAGTGCAACGAAGAGTAGCCCCCGCTCACCGCAACTAGAGAAAGCCTGCGGGCAGCAATGAAAACCCAATGCAGCCAAATATAAATAATAAAATAAAATAGATAAATTAAAAAAAAAAAAAAAAGCAGAACCAGGATAAAAAATCCAGTATCTAAAACCCAACTGGTTAGTGCTCACTGTTAATTCGGTTAGTGTTCCTTAGAGAGAGAGCATGGTGTACTGTTCACTCGACTATATCACACAATCTCTCCAAGAGTCCAGGTCTTCTGCAATTGTGCCTAATTAGCAAACACTGATTCTTAAAATTTTTACTATAATAATATTCAATCCCTCATTATATAAAATAATATGTAAGAGCAGTATCCAATAGAAATTTCTGGGATGGTGGAAACGTTCAATGCATGTGATGTCTCCTATGGTAGTCACTATGCACAATATTTTTTAGCCTGGTTTTTCTACCCTGCTTATTTCACATGCTAATAGTAGCTATGTCCATTCAAATCTTGTTGCTAAGCCCCCATAAAGGTATGAAAGTGATTCCCATGCAAGGATGGTTCAACATACGCAAATCAATAAATGTGATATACCACATTAATAAAATGAAGGATAAAAATCATATGAGTAGCTCAACAAATGCAGAAAAAGCATTTGATAAAATTCAACATCCTTTCACTATAAAAACAAAACATATGGTTACTAGAGGGGAAAGGGGGGGAGGGATAAATTGGGAGATTGGGACTGACATATACACACTAATATATATAAAACAGGTAACTAATAAGGACCTACTGTATAGCACAGGGAACTCTATTCAATACTCTGTAATGACCTATATGGGAAAAGAATCTAAAAAACAGTAGATATATGTGTATGTATAACTGATTCATTTTGCTGTACAGTAGAAACTAACACAACATTGTAAATCAACTATACTCCAATAAAAAAAAATTTAATTAAATAAAAATAAAAACTAAACAGATTGGGCACAGAAGGAACACATCTCAACACAATAAATGCTAGATATGACAAGCCCACAGCTAATATTATACTCAACAGTGAAAAACTGAAAACTTTTCTCTAAGATCAGGAATAAGATAATGATGCCCACCCTTATCACTTTTATCCAACACAGTATTGGAAGTCCTAGACATAGCAATTAGGCAAGAAAAAGAAATAAAAGGCATCAAAATCAAAAAGTGAAAAGGAAAATGTTCTTTGTTTGCAGATGACATGAACTTACAGACAGAAAACCCTTTAAAGACTCCATCAAACACCTGTTAGAATAAACAATTTCAGTAAAGTTACAGGATACAAAATCAGTAGTGTTTCTATACATTAATGACAAACTGTTGGAAAGACAAAATAAGAAAACAATCCCATTTATAAAAGTATCAAAAAGAATAAAGTACTTCGGAATAAATTTAACCAAGGAGATGAAAGAAATTGAAAAAGAAATATACGGAAAGATATTCCATGCTCATGAATTGGAAGAATTATTAAAATGTCCATACTACCCAAAGTAATCTACAAATTCAATGGAATCTCTATCAAAATTCCAATGGCATTTTTCACAAAAATAGGAAAAAAACCCTAAAAATCATATGGAACCACAAAAGACCCTGAACAGCAAGAGCAATCTTGAAAAAGAAGAACAGAGTTAGAAGCATCAACTTTCTGATTTCAAAGTATATTACAAAGTTACAGTAATCAAAACAGTATGAGACATGGACCAATGGAACAAACTGGAGTCCAGAAATAAACCCATGCACATATGGCCAATTAATTTTCTACAAAGGAGTCAAGAATATACAACGAGAAAAGGATGATCTCTTCAATAAATGGCATCGGAAAAGCTGGATAGCCATACGCAAAAGAATAAGACTGGGCCCCTATTTTAAACCACATACAAAAATCAACTCAAAATGGATTAAAGACTTGAACATAAGATTTGAAATCATAAAACTCCTAGAAGAAAAAGAAGGGGGTAAACTCTTTGATACTGATCTTGGCAAAGGTTTATCAAAAGCAAAAATAAACAAGTGGGACTACATCAAACTAAAAAACTTATGCACAGCAAAGGAAACCACCAACAAAACAAAAAATCAACCTATAGAATGGGAGAAAATATTTTTGATAAGGAGTTTATATCCAAAATATACAAAGGGGATTTCCCTGGTGGTCCAGTGGTAAAGAATCCGCCTTACAATGCAGGGGACATGGGTTCGATCCCTGGCCAGGAAGCTGGGATCCCACATGAAGCGGGGCAACTAAGCTCGCGCACCTCAACTAGACAGCCTGTGTGTCGCAAACTACAGAGCCCATGCGCTCTGGAACCCGCGTGCCACAACTACAGAGCCCACGCGCCCTGTAGCCTGTGTGCCACAACTAGAGAAGAGAAAACCCACACGCCACAACTAGTGAGAAGCCCACACGATGCAACAAAGATCCCGCATGCTGCAACTAAGACCGGACGTAGCCAAAAATAAATAAATAAATAAATCTCAAAATATACAAGGAACTCATACAACTCAGAGAGCAAAAAAGGCAAATGAACCAATTAAAAAGTGGGCAAAGGGGACTTCCCTGGTGGTCCAGTGGTTGAGACTCTGTACTTCCAATGCAGGGGGTGTGGGTTCAATTCCTGATCAGGGAACTAAGATCCCACATGCCATGCGGCACAGCCAAAAATTAATTAATTAGTTAATTTTAAAAAACATTTGTTTAAAATTAAAAGTGGGCAAAGGACCTGAAGAGACTTTGCAACACATCCAAATGGCTAACAGGTACCTGAAAAGGTGCTCAATATCACTAATCATCAGGGAAATGCAATTCCACAATGAGATACCTCCACATACCTGCTTGAATGTTTATTATCAAAAGGCAAGAGATAACAAATGCTGGTGAGAATGCAGAGAAAAGGGAACCCTGGTACACTGTTGTTAGGAATGTAAATTGACACAGCCACCATAGAAAACCATGTGGAAGCGAATCTAGAAGTCAAAAAATAGAACTATTGGCAATCCACTTCTGGGTATACATCCGGAGGATATGAAATCGCTACCTCAAAGAAATATCTGTACAGGCATACCACCGCAATAAAGCAAATTTGCAATAAAGCAAGTCACACAAAGTTTTTGGTTTCCCAGCACATAAAAAGCTATGTTTACACTATACTATAGTCTATTAAGTGTGCAATAGCATTATGCCTAAAAAAACAGTGTACATACCTTAATTTTAGAAATTAATGCTGTTGGGAAAATGGCACCAACAGACTTGTTCAATGCAGGGTTGCCACAAACCTTCAGTTTGTAAAAAACACAGTGTCTGAGAAGCACAATAAAACGAGATATGCCTGTACCCCCATGTTCACTGCAGTACTATTCATAAGAGCCAAGATATGGAAACAATCTTAAGTGTTTATGAACAGATGAATGGATAAAGAAAATGTGGGCATGTGTTTAATATTATGCAGCCTTAAAAAAAGAAGGAAATCCTGCCATTTGTGACAACACAGATGAACCTGGAGAGTGTTATGCTACGTGAAATAAGCCAGGAAAGACAAATACTGCATGGTATCACTTATATGTAGAATCTTAAAAAAAAAAAAAGTCAAACTCAAAGAAAGATAGAAGAGAAGGGTGATGGCCAGGGGCTAGAGGGTGGGGGAAATGGGGACAGGTTGGTAAAAAGGTACAAATTTCAGTTTTAAGATGAATAAGGTCAGGACTTCCTGGTGGTACAGTGGGTAAGACTCCATGCTCCCAATGCAGGGGGCCTGGCTTCAAGCCCAGGGCAGCGAACTAGATCCCCACATGCATGCTGCAACTAAGAGTTTGAATGCCACAACTAAGTAGCCCACGTGCCGCAACTAAGGAGCTGGCAAGCTGCAACTAAGGAGTCCTGGAGCTGCAACTGAGGAGCCCACCTACCACAACTTAGACCCAGTGCAACCAAATAAATAAATATTAAAAAAAAAAGATGAATAAGGTCTAAGAACCTAATGTATATAACATGGTGACTATAGCTGATAACACAGTGTTGTATAATTAGAAGTAATTTGCTAAGAGAGTTGAACTTAAGTATTCTTACCCCCCCCCAAAAACAGAGGTAAATATGTGAGGTGATGAATGTGTTAACTTGATTGTGAGACGCCTCTCACAATGTATACATATATATCAAGTCATCACTGTTGACACCTGAAATATATTACAATTTTATTTGTCAATTATATCTCAACAAACTGGGGGGTGGGGGGGAATGATTCCCAAAGTGAAAACAAGCACTATATAAATATAACGTGGTATTATTTTTCAAAAACCGGTCTCTCTCAATCATCCCTTTAGTCACTGTCTCAGTCAAAACTCTAAATATTCCTGTAAAATTTGCCATGCATTAGTATTATAACAGCTCTATTAAGTTTAACAGTACTATGGCAGCCTCTTAAATTTACCCCTTGTTTCAAAACTAATCTGTATCTAATCCAGACTTACATGCAAAGTGAACACTTTCCTCTAAAATCTGCTCCCTGCCATTCTGTATTTTTAATTTCACCACTCTCCTCTACCCATTTACCCAGCTTAGAAATCTTCCCAGTTTTCTGCTGCCCATACCACATGCCATCAACTGTCTCATTTTATTGATTCTAACTCTACATTCCCTTACATCCATAATTCCTTGTATGTTTCCTATTCCTGCTGTAAAAAATCATCCACAGATTTAGTGGCTTAAACAACACAAATGTATTATCTTACAGTTCTGGAAGTCAAAAGTCCAAAATCAGTCTCACTGGGCTAAGATCAACATGTCACCAGGGCTTTGTTCCTTCTACAGTCTTGGGAAAATCTGTTTCCTTACCCTTTCCAGCTTCTAAAGACTGTTCGTTCCTTGGTTCATGGTCCCACATCATCTGACTTTGGTTCATGGTCCTTCCATCATCACATTTCCTCTCTCCCTCTGCTTCTATCATCACATGGCATTTTCTGACCCTGACTTTCCTGCTTCCTTTTACAAAGACCCTTGTGTTTACATAGGACCTACAATCCAGGATAACCTCTCCATCTCCAGGATCCCTATTTTAATCTACAAAGGTCCCTTTTGCCAAGTAAAGTAACATATCACAGGTTCACATGGACATCTTTGAGGGGGCCATTATTCACATCTTCCTCTTCTATTCTCAAGGCCACTGTTCTATTTCAGACCTCATTACCTCTCCTCTAGGTTACCTTATCATCTTAAAAATAACTGATCTCTTTAAATCAAATCTCTCCTTGCCCCAATTATTTCTACAGACACCATAACCACACTAATCCTCACTTTTCAGTGATTATTACATGTCTCAAATTCACTCACTTTCCTTCTCTTTTTAGTAACTATTCTAAACCTTCACACCTTCTTCAAGCTCACAATATTCCCAAAGTCTTTCTTAAAATCACTTTACTTCTTTTTCACAGAAAAAAACAAAGGTTATCGGGTATGTTTCCTGCCTGCAAACTTTTTTTTTTTAATTTTTTTTATTTTGGCTGCATTGAGTCTTCGTTGCTGCACGTGCGAGGGCTTTCTCTAGCTGCGGCGAGCGGGGGCTACTCTTTGTTGCGGTGCGCAGGCCTCTCACTGCAGTAGCTTGTCTTGTTGCGGAGCACGGGCTCTAGGCACACGGGCTTCAATAGTTGTGGCACGTGGGCTCAGTAGTTGTGGCTGGCGGGCTCTAGAGCGCAGGCTCAGTAGCTGTGGCACATGGGCTTAGTTGCTCCGCCCTGCCTGCAAACTTAATCTGTATCTCCATCCACTTTATATTCCACCTGATCTCAGAGCAGAGGTGTTCCTCTTTCTATCTAAGGCTAACTCCTGTAATAATACTTTCAATCCCATATTCTCTAGATCCTTACTTCAGAGTTTGGCCCACAAACCAAAGCAGCATCAGCTTCATCTGGGAGTTTATGAGAAATGCTGTATCTCAGGCCCCAACCCAGACCTTCTGATTCAGAATCTGCATTTCAACAAAATCCCCATTATAGTTTGAGATGCTCTATGCTAGGCTCCTCTAGGGAGGAGGAGATGAGATGCTCTATGCTAGGCTCCTCTAGGGCTACTCCATTACTTGTGACTTCAACCTTTTGCTGTCTATTCACTATTTCCCCTCAGGAAATAAATAACTCAAGACTCTAAGATCTTTAAAAACAGACAAGAAAAAACAAGCAATAAATGGCACCTTGATATTGTATCTTTATGTCTCCTTCCAATTACAGCCAAATTCTCATCCACCCCACATACTCCTCAAACCACTCTAATCTGGCTTATATGTCCTCACTGTAATTATTGAGGTGATCAATGACCTACCTCTGGAGGAAAAATAAAGGGAAAAGGAAAGAAAAATATCAATATCTATGATGACAATGTTGACTATACCCTTAAAAAACACTTTCTAACCACTTCCACTACCGTTTTTTTCCTGATTGTTTTTTTACTTCTATGGCCATTTCTCAGTGCTCCTTAAGGTTCCTCTTCTTCATTATATCCATTCTCCCACGTCCCCATGATAACTTAATTCATACATATGTATGGCTTAAATTATCACCTAAACATTGATTACCCCCTGAAGTCATCCTCCACCCCTCCCAAATATCCTAAATGCACCTTCAACACAATACAGCTGAAGCTATTAGGCTTCCTCTCCAAATCCACCCGCTTTCTCCTTAAATATACCCTATCCTCAGGCAATGGTATCTACTGAAGTAGCAGAAATCCAGAAGTCATTCTATATTCCACCTGATCCCTTTCCTCCCTTCTCCCATATCCAACTGATCTCCAAGTCCTGTCAATTCTGCATCTCAAGCATGTCTCCAATTTTCGAGGCTCTTTATCCCCTTAGCTACTATTTCACATGAGGTCCTACCTCATCTTTTACTTTGCCCAGTGTAACAGTCTCCTTACCAGTTTCCCCACCTCGAGTCTCTACCTTTTCCAATTTACTGCCACCTGAATCTTTCAGTTACCCTCTATCAAAATTCTTCATAGCCTTGCACTGCACACAAAACCTTGTCCAGCCATCCCAAAGCACATAAAGTGTCAGGTCTAGAATGTTTCTCTCATGTTTCTCTCTTTCCCTATTTTATCTGCTAAGCAAAGGGATACTTCATAGCAAAGCACAAATGTCTACCACACCTCTATAAAGCCTCCCCTTATTATGCCAGGCAGCTGCAGATGTTCCTTGAACTATGATCCTACAACACTTCATTCACATTTCATTAAAATAGTAATCTGTCTTCCCCAACTAAACTGAGATCACTGAATTCTCATAGCCCTGACTAGCACAGACCTGGCACTGGCAGATGCTCAATAAATATTTGCTGGTAGTATTCCTACTGAATAGAATTCACCTTCCTTAGTCTAGTATTAACGTGCTGCATAATCTGTCTGGTCCTAACCTACCTTTCCTTATCAAGTTCTGAATTTGCCTAATGCTCCACACCGTTACTCCCACAGACTGACCCACTGACATTATCCTCTTCTCCATCTTCTATTGAAGTCCTATCCACCTTTCAAGGCCTAGTTCAAGAGTCCTTCCTTCTTCATAAAGCCGTACCACCAACTCCAAGAAAAAAGCAAGCTCTCCTTTCTTTGAATCCCTATAGCACCTTATCTACATCCTTCTTAAGATCTTTATCATTTGTAACACTGCACTTTAGACGTTACCACATTATCTACTAGACTATATCCTCTTTAAGGTGCAAACACCAGATCTAATTCATTTTTGTATCACTCCACAACCCTTAACGTAAGAACACACAGATGGTAGTCTTTTATTAAATAAACAAGCATACCACACTGACACCCACAGTTTACAAAATACTTTTATAGGCATTTTTCATTTGACTTGCTCTTTGTATCAACCAAGGCATAGAGAAAGAAGATGGAAGAACTAAGATAAAGAGGGTCAAGAAATTTACTTAGAGGCCAGGAGCTATGAAAAGGTAGAGTCAATACTCAAGAGCAAGTCTTCCAGTTTAAAGCCAGGCATTATTTATTGTTACCACACCATACTACACCCTTCCCCTCCATTTATTTAAATCTTATCTGTCTTTATGGGTCAAGGTAAAGTCCCATCTCCTCTGTAACCTTCTCATTTGCTGAAATCATATAACACTTGTTACATACCGCCTTGTATTTTTATGTCTATGTTTTTTAAAAACATAAATTGGATTATACCACACCTTCGCCTAACACTCTCCAATGGCTTCTCAATGCATTTAGAATAAAATAAAAATCTTTTTGTGATCCACAAAACCCAAATTGCCTCTCATCTTTATTATACCCTCCTTCACTCACTAGGTTCCAGCCACACAAGCCTCTTTTCTGTGTCTTCAAAGGGTCATGCTTTGCAACCTAAATGTCCGTCAACAGATGAACTGATAAAGAAGATGAGGTATATACAACAGAATATTACTCAGCCATAAAAAAGAATGAAATAAGGCCATTTGCAGCAGCATGGATGGACCTAGAGCTGATCATACTAAGTGAGGTTAAGTCAGAAAAAGGACAAACATATGATATCACTTATATGCGATCTAAAAAAAAATGATACAAATGAACTTATTTACAGAACAGAAACAGACTCATAGACATTGAAAACAAACTACCAAAGGGGAAAGGGAGGGGAGGGATAAATTGGGAGCTTGGGATTAACAGATACACGCTACTGTATATAAAATAGATAAACAATAAGGACCTACTGTATAGCACAGGGAACTATATTCAATATCTTATAATAAGCTATAATGGAAAAGAAGCTGAATGAGAACAGATATATAGAGATAGAGACAGAGACAGAGATGTATAACAGAATCACTTTGCTGTACACCTGAAACTAACACAGCACTGTAAATAAATTATATTTCAATTTTTTAAAAAATGAGAAAAAAGAAAATGAAAGTCACACTTCTTCTTGATTTGATACCTTAAAACGTTGTTTTTTATCTTCCTGGGATGCTTAGATCATCACATAGCTGACGCTTGTCATTTAGGTCTCCATTTAATTATCAACTTCATAGTGAGGTTGATAAATTAGAAAGACAAATTAGCACATACACACCTCTCTTCTCCACCAATGTCTTATTTACCACTATAACCCCAGTGCCTAAAACTATGTCTGGCATATAATAAGAGGTTAAAAGATATTTACTGAAGTGATTAATAAAAGTAAAGAACAAGTTATCTACTTCTCTGAATGTCTACAAATACTAGCAGAATGCTTTGGGTAACTGATACCCAGCTAGTTAACTAATAGGCATAGGTCCACTGATAAAATTCTACTTAAACTAAGAAGATTTAGGAGACAGAATTACATTTAGTTAACTAGTTTCTTCATATAAACATTGAGATAAATTTATTACTTTTATTAACAACCAAACATTTTACATCCATTATCCCACAGGGACTTAATAAGCAAAACTAATTTTTCTAATGTAAAACTATATTTATTCCTTCTTTTTAATAACTAGAGGGTCTTCTTGATTAAAAAAATAATTCAGTCACAGAAGAAATACAAATGGCCATTTAAGACATTTAAATGTTGTCTCCTCTCTGGTAACCAGAAAAGGCAAAATAAAATGTTGGTAATAAATTTACAACCATCACAATGGCAAAAAGAAAAATTCTGAAAATATCAAGTATTCACCAGAATTTAGAGAAACGGTCACTCATATAAATTATCAGAGGGAATATAAAATTGCTAACTAAGCCTTTTAAAAAAAGGCAATTCGGTAGTACCTATCAAATGCTTTTGATCTGCAATTTCACTTATAAGAACATATCCTACAAAAACATTTCCAAATGTGTCAAAAGTTATCACTCAGATATCCTTTAAAGGACTGTTTGTAATATTAAAAAAAAAACGAAAAAACAGCTTAGTGCCCAACAGTTGATGGTTAAATAAAGCTTGATAGATTTCACTGTGGAATTCTATGTAGCCATTTGGAAAGATCTTCAAATCATACTGTTAAAAAAAAAAAAGTAAAAAACAACACTTATGGCACAATAACATTCTTAATGTTTATGTGTATATATGTTTGTATGTAAGTATATATGCAGAAAAAGGATGTACACCAATCTATTTACACGGTTATGTATTTGGAAGGAAATGGGAATGAAAAGGGCATAAAGGGTAGCTTTCACATCTTGCTACATCTCTGTACAGTTTTCAAGCATTTCATATGTTTTAAATATAAAAAGAGTATAGGTTAAAAAAAGTCACAAAATTTCGTTGTATAAAACTGAAAAATGCAGAAAAATTTAAGGATAAACACCAACAGAAAACTTTAAAGAGGAACACTACCAGAAATTACTACAAACCAGAATGTATAGTATTTTACAATGTTTTTTACACTGTCACTTTCTTTAATAAAAATGAAAAAAGTTGTATCAATTTATTTACTCCAGTACACCAACTGCTTAACTTCAAAGAATTAAATTTAGAAAATCATGCATGCTTAAGTAACACTAACTAAAGGAAACTATCAATCTTAATGCATATATTTTCCATAATGAAACATTTTTCATACATTTCTTCCAGCAGAGTCTATGAGGAAACTGATGTGGTCAATCACTACGCACATACTACAAAACAGGAGACTTCCTCTTTTCCTAGCCCATAGGACAATAGTGGATAATTACACAGGCTTGTGTGTAAAGGACACCATAGGACAATAGTGGATAATTACACAGGCTTGTGTATAAAGGACAACCAAAGCATCTGGAATTTTTCTGACACCAAAAATTAGACTCTGAGGGAAACAACTTTAATCAAACAATAAAACAAATGCATTTATGAAAATTTCACAGCTAAAATCATTTTGTGGAGAAAGACTAAATGTTTTCCATACCTAATGAGGAACAAGGCAAGGTAGTCCAATTTCACCTCTTCTAATCAACACTGAACTTGAAATTCTAGCTGCTATAATTAGGCAAGAAAAAGAACTAGACCAGGGGAAAATAAAGAAATAAAACATTCTCTATTTGCAGATAACATATCTTGTATATAGAATATCCTAAGGAATCCGCTAAAAAACTATTAGAATTAATAAGTCGGCAAGATGGCAGGATACATGATCAATATAGAAAAATCTTCTGTAGGGAATTCCCTAGCAGTCCAGTGGTTAGGACTCAGCACTTTCACTGCCAGGGCACGAGGTTCAATCCCTGGTCGGGGAACTAAGATCCTGAAAGACGCGCGGAGCAGCCAAAAAAACAAAAAAACAAAACACTACTGTAGTTCTACACAGTAGCAATGGACAATCAAAATTTACTTACAAAACAAGGTCCTACTGTACAGCACAGGGAACTACTAATTCAATATCCTATGATAAACCATAATGGGAAAGAATATGAAAAAGAATATATATAACTAAGTACTCTGCTGTACAGCAGAAATTAACACATTGTAAATCAACTATACTTCAATACAATTTTTTAAATTTACCCCCCAAAATTTAACTTACAATAATAATTCCCATTGCAATAGCCTTAAATACAACACCTAAGAATAAATTTAACAAAAGAAGGGCAAGGATTGTACCTACAACAAAAAACACCATTGAAAATACTAAGGAAAATCTAAATAAACGGAAAGACATTCCATGTTCAGGTATTAGATGACTTAACATTATTAAGATGGTAATACTCCCAAACTGATCTCCAGATTCAATGCAATCCCTATGAAAATCCTTAACTGCCTTTTTTGCACAAATTGGCAAGCTGAACCTAAAATTTGTAGGGAAATGCAAAGGATATCCCCACCACCCTCCCCTGCTCCCACAAAAAAAAGACAATAAACACAAAGTCAAAGCGATCTAAAAGAGAAAATTTGAAAGTTCATACTTCCTGATTTCAAAAATTACTGCGAAGTTAGAATAATCAAGACTGTGTCGTACTGGCATAAGGATGGACATGTAAATCAATGGAATAGAACTGAGAGTCCACAAA
The DNA here is from genome assembly GCF_011762595.2 of Tursiops truncatus. Lineage (NCBI taxonomy): Eukaryota > Metazoa > Chordata > Mammalia > Artiodactyla > Delphinidae > Tursiops > Tursiops truncatus. The sequence goes on from NC_047042.1 coordinate 13,173,308, forward strand.
ATTAACTGAAAATAGACAGAAGATCAAGATGTAAGAACTAAAACTATAAAACTCTTAGGAGAAAATATAGGAACAAATCTTTGTGACTTTTAATTAGGTAAAGCCTTCTTAGGTAGGATACCAAAGCACAAACAACAAAAAGAAAAATTAACTAGACTTCATCAAAATTTAAAACTTTTGTGCTTAATAGATATCAACAAAGTGATACAACAGGAGAAAATATTTGCAAATCAACTATCTGTACCATAATTTATTTATCTGCCCCCCATTCAGAGTACTTAGGTTGTTTCCAGTTTTCGTTATTAGGTAGGAATTATTCATTCCATTTTACAAGTAGAAAGACTAGGGCTCAAAAAGGATAAGTAAATAAATTGCTTGATATTGCTCTGCTACAAAAGCACCAGAGTTACCACCTAAATTCACATCTGTATTATTTCTAAGTCTTTGCTTTTCCTTTATACTGTATCTCTACCCAGCCAACCCAAGGCACAAGATCTGCCAACCACATAGTAGTCTTTTGGTTGTTCTGTTGACCGCTGCCCTAGGCAAATTCTTTTTTCTTCTTCTTCTTTTGGGTCCATAACCAATGTCTCAAAAGCTAAGTGACTTGTCCAAAGTTACACTGCTACAATAGCCCAAGTGGTTGCCAACAAGTTACTTGTGGAAGACTCCATTTCTTTGTACTAAATTAAAGTTGACTCTCCCAAACACAAGAGTTTGTCTCTCTAGGAGAAGGAGAAATGTTGAAAGTCATATTAAGGGACTTGAATCCAGAATATATAAAGAACTCTTAAGATTCAACAATAAGAAGGCAACCAGCTTTTAAAATGGGTAAAGGATTTGAATAAACATTTCCCCCCAAAAGATATACAAATGGCCAATAAACACATGAAAAAATGCTCAACATTATTAGTCATTAGGGAAATGAAATCAAAAGCACAATAAGATAGCACTTTAAACATAAGGATGTCTATGATTTAAAAAAACAACTATTGTCAAGGATGTGGAAAAACTGGAACCCTAACATACTGCTGGTTGGAATATAAAAACTGATGCTGCCACTCTGAAAAATAGTTTGGCAGTTTCTTAAAATGTTAAACATAAGCTTACCATATGACTCAGAAATTCCACTCTTAGGTATATACTCAAGAGAAATAAAAACATATCTCCATGCAAAAACTGTACACAAGTGTTCAAAGGAGCATTATTCATAACAGACCAAAGTGTAAACAACCCAAGTATCCATCAACTGATGGCAAAATATGGTATATCCATATAATGGAACACTACTTTGCTAAAAATGGAATGAAGTACTGATACATGCTACAACATATATGAGCCTTAGAAACATTAAGTTTAATGAAAAAAGCCAGTCACTGAAGACCATAAACTGTATGATTCCATTTATATGGAATGTCCAGAAAAGGCAAGACCATAGAAACAAGAAAGTAGATTGGCGGTTGTCAGAGACTTGGGGAGGTGGGAATGCAGAGTGACTACCACCGAGTTTCTTTCAGGTTTGATTAAAATGTTCTAAAATGAGTGGCAATGGTTGCACAACTCTGTGAATACACTAAAGACCACTGATTGTACTATTTAAAATAAAAGTAAATTGTATAGTTATTTTAAAAACTAGAAAAAGTAAATAACATAACACTGAAATGTTTCGTGTTTATTCTAAAAATGTATTTCCTTTCCTTTATGTTCCTAATGGAACACTGAAAGTTAAAAAAAAAAAAAGACAGATGGCTGACTTTCTGCAGATTTGCTCAGGCAAACAAGTTCTAATCCACTGAGCATAACCCTGTCTTCATGTTTCACTGAATCATGTCTTGAGACGTGTTTTTGAAGAGAGAAAAAGGAAAGATGGTGAGAATAGCACAGGAAGGGCTTAATACTTGATTTGCATGAAGGCACATATTTTTGATTAGTCTAACTCTAGTCATTATGAATTTATTCATAGGCCAATATTAGACTCTGCTAATAGCAAAATTAATTGTAGTTCTAGACACTAGCAATGGACAATCAAAATTAAATTACAAAAACAATACCCATTATAATAGCCTTAAAAAAAATACCTACGAATTTAACAAAGTAGTTCAAGGACTGTACCCTGAAACATTTTTCAAAAATTTAAAAGATTAAGGAAAATCTAAATAAATGGAAAGACATTGCATTTTCACGTATTAGATGACAACATTATTAAGATAGGAATACTCTCAAGTTAATCTCCACATTCAATGCAATCCCTGTGAAATTGTTTATAAATTCTGAGGTGCTGGATATTTTATTATCCAAATCAATTTAATATTATTTGTCAGGTATCTATCACCTATAGATACAACAGGTGGCAGGTGCTTAAGAGACACTAAGATTAAAAAAGAAACTCATGGAACTTAAAAATCCAGTGGCTGGGGCTTCCCCGGTGGCGCAGTGGTTAAGAATCTGCCTGCCAATTCAGGGCACACGGGTTCGAGCCCTGGTCCGGGAAGATCCCACATGCCGCGGAGCAACGAAGCCCGTGCACCACATCTACTGAAGCCCGCGTGCGCTAGAGCCTGCGCACCACAACGAAGAGTAGCCCCCGCTCGCCACAACTAGAGAAAGCCCACGCACAACGACGAAGACCCAAAACAGCCAAAAACAATAAATAAAAACAAATAAATTTTTTAAAAAATCCAGTAGCTGATGCAGAAACAAATTATTATGGAAACTCTCGTCAAACTACACAAGCCAGGAGTGAAATAAGTCAAAGTATCCTGGAGGAAAAATACATATATACAGAATTCCATACCTAGCAAAAATATCTTTCACAATGGAGACTTTTTCCGACAGACAAAACAGCAGACCTGCATTAAAAGAAGTGTTCAAAGCCATCCCTCTGGCCAGAGAAAAATATTACATTAAAACTTGGATCTACACAAAGGAAAGAGAAATGTTTGAAAAGTAGGTAAATGACTTTTCTCATTTTAAATTTCATGTCTACACATAACATACATAAGTTATACATATATAGAAATAAAACATATGACAAGAACAGTACAAAAGACAAGAAGAAGAAAATGGAGGCATGCTCTTGTAATGTTATATTATACATGAAGGTAGACTATGATAAATTAAAGATGTATATTACAAAACCAAGGATGTATAAGCACAGGGAACTACCTTCAATATCTCATAATAACCTATAATGAAAAAGTATATATAAATTACTGAATCACTTCAATGTACACCAGAAACACAACACTGTAAATCAACTACACTTCAATTAAAAAAAAAAAAAGTTAAAAAGAAACCCAAGGAGAAAAAAACCTGTGAACATGAGTTAGGCAAAGTTTGAGGACACAGGCGATGACAAAGAACACAAATCATAAAAGAAAAAATTGCCAAATGAGATTTCATGAAAATTTAAAACTTCTGCTTTTGAAATTACTGTTAAGGAAAGGTGAGCCAGGAAAGGTGAGCCAGTGGCTCACCTTTGCAAAACATGTATCTGATAAAGAGTTTGTATCCAGAATATGTACAGAACTCAATGAGACAAACAACCCAATTCATAAAGAATATGGAGAAAACATTTTAAGACACTTCTCAAAAGACATGAAGAGCAAATAAGCATACAGAAAGATGCTCAACATTATTAGTCATTAGGGAATTGCAAATAAAACCACAATGATATACCACTCTACCTCTACTAGAACAGCTAAAATCAAAGACTGACAAAAACTGAAGTCTCAGTGAGAATGTGAAGCAACTGGAATGCTCATACACAGCTGACTAGAACGCAAAATGGTACAGCCATTTTGGAAAACAGGCTGGCATTTTCTTATGAAGTCAAACATTCACTTAACCATACAACACAGTAGTCCCACCCCTAATTTGCTCACAAATAATAAAAGCAAAAGATCTATATTCAAATGTTCACAGCAGCTTTGTTCATAACAGCTCAAAACTGGAAACAACTCAATTGTTTATCAACTGGGTAATGGGATAATCAAATTGCAGTATATTCATAAATGGAATATGACTCAGCAATAAAAAGGAACAAACCACTGGAACATGCAACAACATCAGTGAATCTCAAAAGCTGGCTAAGTGAAAGGCAGACAACAAAGATTATATACCATATAATTCCATTTATATGACATCAAGAAAGGTAAAACTAATGTGACAGAAAGTAAATTAGTGGTTGCCAAGGACCACAGGTAAGAGTAGGGGACGGACTGCAGAGAGGCACAGGGAACTTTTGGGGGCAATAGGAATGTTCCAGTTATCATGATTGTGGTGATTCATCAAACCCATTTAATTGCACACTTAAAACTGGTGAACTGTACTATATGTAAAGTTATACCTCAATAAAACTAGTTTTTAAAATGAATGAATGAAACATGTCCAATATACGGGGGTGGGGGTGGAGAACTCTAATTAATCCAAGCCTGGATATAATAAGTATTCATAAAAGTGATCTCGGGGCAATAAGCATTAAGAGAAATCACTTTGGGATGAGATTAATGAAGGCTTCATAGATAAGATGACACATGAACTACGGTTGAAAAAATGGACAAGTAGGATTGGCCAATTGAGGGTAGGGCATAAACTAACGTACAGGGGGCTTATAACTCCATGTTTTTAAAATGGTAAGGAGTCCAGTTTGTATTGTCATCAACACATACAGTGAGAAATAAGGTTATTTTGGGTCAGTCTATGGTGGAGAATCTTAAATGCTCAGTTCAAGAATTTGACTCTGTAAAAATGTTTTACAAAAAAATGACAGAATCAAAGTGGCATTTTGAGACTAATTTGAATGCAGAAAACAGGAAGGGCTCAAAGAGAAAAAGCCGAAATGCAATCAGAATCAACAATAAGGATGTAAGTTACAGAGTTTCGAACTAAATAAGAGTAGACCAGGGCTTCCCTGATGGCACAGCAGTTAAGAATCCACCTGTCAATGTAGGGGACACAGGTTCGAGCCCTGGTCCAGGTAGATTCACATGCCATGGAGCAACTAAGCCTGTGCGCCACAACTACTGAACCTGCGCTCTAGAGCCTGTGGGCCACAACTACTGAGCCCACATGCCACAACTACTGAAGCCCACGTGCCTAGAGCCCGTGCTCTGCAATAAGAGATGCCACCGCAACGAGAAGCCCACGCACCACAACGAAGAGTAGCCCCTGCTCGCCGCAACTAGAGAAAGCCTGAGCACAGCAATGAAGACCCAACACACAGCAATGAAGACCCAATGCAGCCAAAAATAATTAATTAATTAATTTTAAAAAAACAGAGTAGACCAAAGACCATTACAGAAGGACAAATTAGAACAAGCAATTCAGTAGAACTCAGGAGGGAGAGGAGGTAAGTATTACTAAGGTTTTGGCACTGGATGCTTGGGAGAAACTACTGCCACTTAAAACACGTGCACAAGCACACACAAATCAAAAAGTTCTTAAAACTAGACGTTACATAAACAAGGTTAAAAGACTCACAAAAATACTAATACCACAAAAAACACTTAATATCTCTACTACAAAGAGCTCTTATAAATTAGAAAAACATCAAATAATGAATCAAGAAATCAGAACATCCAACATACAGATGAAAAGAAAGGCAGCCTTATTAGATATTAAAGAAACACAGATGAAAAAAAATAACGGGACATCTGACAACTCCAAGCAATGGTGGGACTGAAGAAAGAGGTATTCTCACACTGTTGGGAAATATAAATTGGTAAAAGCCTTCTGAAAGGGCAATATGACAGTGTATCAGAACTATAAACCTGTAAACCATTTTTGACCCCAGCAATTTTATCCCTAGGAAATCCAATCTAGAGGAGATAATGGGCAAATGCACACAAAAATTCTGCGACAGATGCATAAACATAGAAAAAAACAAAAAATAAAAAAAATAAGAATCTAGCAAAATGGACTTGGCCAAAGAAGTTATGGTATATCCATACAACAGAATACTAGGAGCCAATATAAAGAATATACTATGGAGTACAGGGTACAAAATAGCATTGTAGTATGTTATGTAAAATCTTATGTCCTTATGCATATACGCATAGAAGTCTAGAAGAATGTTCATCAAAATGTCATGGGGATGATCATCTCAGTTAGCTGGATTCAAAGGGACTTTTAATCTCATACTTTTCTATACTAACAAAATTTCTACCATGAGCCTCTATTATTCTTTGTAGATATGTGAAAAATAATGAAGAGCAATATCAGAAAAAGAAATGACTCCAAGTGAAGTGAAATAATTTAATGGTGGATAAATTAAGTTTGAAGTGTCAATAAAATACTTCAGTGAAAGTATCCCTATACAACTGAAAATGCAAAAAACGGAAAAGAAACAGAAAATGGGCATGCAGCCCATGAACTACTTTCGTTTTCAGTTCCTCTCACCACCTTTTTCATTTCCATTTTATGCAAATTCCAATTTTTAACCTAGACTTTAATCCTCTAACCTACATTTATTTTCCAAATATATTAAGAACACTAGATTCTACCATAATTTGCACGTGCAGAAATTCAAGGAACAAAATCACTGCAAATAAGTAATACTTTTCATAATACTTTTGCTTCCAACACCCACTTTAAAGTTTACAGATATCTACATATGAAACAAAGCCAACCAAAAACAAAAATAACAACAAAAACTTAAATGATATTCATAGAAAGCATACAGAATAAGAGAAAAGATTTAAATGACCATAAATATGAATATTAAGCAACATTAATTTTCAGCTGGTTTCTCAAAAACAGCTATTAATTTTTCAGTCAGGAAATAAAAGCTTGACATACAGTCTACTCAGAAAATTTTCACCAAGAAAAACAGATCATTTATCTTGATCATACAACAGAGTACAAATATAAATACTAAGTATGAATTTATTCTTTTTTTTTTTTTTTTGGCAGCGCTGGGCAGGCAGCATGTGGGATCTTACTTCCCGGACCAGGGATGGAACCCATGCCCCCTGCATTGGAAATGCAGAGTCTTAACCACTGGACTGCCAGGGAAGTCCCTGAATTTATTCTGTTCACACTAAAAGTGACTCCCAGCATCCTTGACTCATTCCAGTAAAGCATGAGCTAGAAGGGGGAGGTTCTTAAATTTTCTCCTTATAAATCAAAACAATTACTCCCCCAATCCTAGAGTATACATAAACCAAAACAGCAAGTAAATTTAGAGATACAACTGGCATTTATGCAAAAGCTGGTTTGCATTAATCTGTGGACAAAAATATTCAAATTAATTCAACCACTAATAAATATACTTTGGAATCTGTCCTCTAGGAGCTTACAATCTAGTAGGAAAAACACAAATTTTTAAAAGCTCTACAGCAAAGATAAAATAAAGTGCCGTAGGAATATAAGGAAAGGAATTAACTTTTTCTGGATGAATGGAGTAAAGGTCTCAACATGGTGGAATTTGAGCTGGGTTTTGAATGCAAAGCTGGAGGCAGAGAAGAGGAAAAAAGGCATTTCAAGCTAAAAGAACAGCAAAAGGAAAAATGTAGAGAAATAAAAGTGCCTCTAAAAATGGAACTCTGATAGAATGGGACCAGATATAAAAGGCATTACCTGACAATGCATTAGAAAATTTGGACTTAATTAATGGAAGTGATACAATCTAACCAAAATTTTCAGCAAACTCTCCTGAATAAAGAATGAATTGGGAAGAAAAGACTAACAGGAAGTCTGATTACAAATGAGGGCCCGAACTAAGGTACTGGAAATGGAATAAATATTAGTGTTAGAACAAAAATGTGAGAGAATGAGTAGATGTAAATGTCAGGCAAGGTTGGGTCAGAGAAGCAGCAAAACACAAGCCCATCTTGGAAATGAAAGGATTACAGTTTGGAGACTTAAGACAGTTCACTTAAATTCCCATTCCTTCTGAGTGTTTCTGCATTTATCCAACTATCCTGTATTTTTAACACTTTTGAAAAGCATTTTAAGAATTCAATTCATCTAAGGATATTCATGACTTATTTCCAGTAAGTACATATCAAATCAGTATTTTATGAGTAATAGCTTTTTTAAAATTCTGGAATGTCTTCATTTCATATATTTTTGCGCACTAGTTTTTAGGACAAAACACTAAATAATCCACAACAAGAAATACTGCATATCATATGCAAATGAATACTAATAAATTCATTTAAATTTCCATCTAGGGTATGCCCATCTTTAGATTCTCAGGGTCTCAATATTATTCCATAACAGTGCTGCTTCTTGGTGGAAGAGAAGTTCCACAGGTTCAGAGAGAGAATCAATTATATATAACAATTTATTGTACTGATTGTAACTGGTCTGACTTGAGTGACTTCAGACCAAGACATCCCATGGCAAAACAACCCTCAATAACTATTATTAGTGTCTTCAAAAAATGTTTTTAGCCTCCTATTCATAAAACCTACAAATTAAAAGACAAAATGAGCTGAAAGAACCTTTAGAAGAATTTGGTTTTTTTAATCTTCAAAATGCTGCAAAGATGGCCAGGAAACAGAAATTAACACATAAATAACCAAACAGGGGGTGAATTTTAGCAAAACAGATCATTAAGTGAGGTGGTCAGCTCCCTTGAACCCCATGTGAGGTTCAATACAGCACAATATCAAGAGCTGGTACTTCAGAATCAGCCCAGGGTTTGAATCCAAGCTGACCTTGGAACAAATCAGTTAACTTTTTAGAGCTTCCGTTTCCCAATCTATCAACAGGAATGTTCCAACCCCAACATGGGTTTTGGAGGTGAATATATGTTAAGTATTTATCAATGCCTGGCGTTCAGTAAAACCTCAATGTCAGTACCACTGCCTCTCATTCTGAACAGCCCCTCTCTTCAGTCCACCTGCACATTTATTATAAGGCCTATCAGCAGAATTATATGACTTCTCACACCCCAACAGTCAAGTAGCAAAGGAAATATGGTAACCCGGTTATACAGAGGAAAAAGGAAAGCTAAGAAGGGACTTGATGAAAAGCATGAGCAGCAGAGGGCTGAAGATTCAGATGGTGGCAAAGAGCAGGTTGTGAAGTAGAAGTCAATAGAATAGAGAGGATTTATTCTAGGAACTAACACAGAGAAAATCTTCATTCCATGGTCTCAATACCATTTTGAATGTGCATGCATTTCCTTAAAAATATCTACAGTGACAATTCATTCATATATAAGCTCCACGTGGGCTGGAAAAAGACCACTCTGCTATTTCCTATAGCAAAACACACAGTCTCTATTAAATCCTTATATATCCAGGCCCACAATATTTCACATGCTCAATAAACGCCATCATTCCTTCCTTTACCTATCCAACAATTATTAAGAGTCTACTTGTGCCAGATACTACACTGAGCACTAGGAATACAACGGTCATCAAGACAGGATAATTGCCTTCATGGAGCTCGCAATCCAAGAGTCTATTCGTTAAACAACGTGGGC